>NW_027515117.1:0-52002 GCF_048772815.1 Callospermophilus lateralis
TCTTCAAGTAGCCCTAGGCACAGACTGTGGAAAAGCACTTTCATTGAGAGGGGTTGCCAAGCGTCTAAGAAATAACGAGTTTCCGAAATACCAGCAAATATTTTTTCAGCCAATCTTGATGATACCTGTTGCTGATGATCAGTACACAAATCCCACTTGGCTCACCAAATTCTGTTCTTCTAGGTTGAAGCGTTCGTCTACAGTAGCAGTTTTTATATTTAGGTTTCCCTCTGTTCTCTCCTATATAGATAGATGAATTTGGAACTCTAAATCAAACATGGCTTGTAGTAGCTCTTTGAAACTTTAAAAAATAAAGGAGTTCTCAGTTTTGTCTCTAAGGTTTGTTTCCTTTTCAATTAGCCCTAGGCACAGACTGTGGAAAAGCACTTTAATTGAGAGGGGTTGCCAAGCTTCTAAGAAATAAAGAATCCGAAAAACCCGCAAATATTTTTTCACCCAATCTTGATGATAATTGGTGGTAATGATGAGTACACAAATCCCTCTTGGATCACCAAATTTTGTTCTTCTAGGTTGAAGCGTTCGTCTACAGTAGCAGTTTTTATATTTAGGTTTCACTCTGTTCTCTCCTATATAGATAGATGAATTTTTAACTCTAAATACAACATGGTTTGTAGTAGCTCTTTGAAACTTGACAAAATAAAGGAGTTCTCAGTTTTGTCTCTATGGTTTGTTTCTTCTTCAAGTAGCCCTAGGCACAGACTGTGGAAAAGCACTTTCATTGAGAGGGGTTGCCAAGCTTCTAAGAAATTACGAGTTTCCGAAATACCAGCAAATATTTTTTCACCCTATCTTGATGATACTTGGTGGTAATGATCAGTACACAAATCCCACTTTGCTCACCAAATTTTGTTCTTCTAGGTTGAAGCATTCTTCTACAGTATCAGTTTTTATACATAGGTTTCATTCTGTTCTCTCCTATTTAGATAGATGAATTTGGAACTCTAAATCCAACATGGTTTTTAGTAGCTCTTTGAAACTTGACAAAATAAAGGAGTTCTCAGTTTTGTCTCCATGGTTTGTTTCCTCTTCAAGTTGCCCAAGGCACAGACTGTGGAAAAGCACTTTCATTGAGAGGGGTTGCCAAGCTTCTAAGAAATAACAAGTTTCCGAAATACCAGCAAATATTTTTTCAGCCAATCTTGATGATACCTGTTGCTGTTGATCAGTACACAAATCCCACTTGGCTCACCAAATTCTGTTCTTCTAGGTTGAAGCGTTCGTCTACAGTAGCAGTTTTTATATTTAGGTTTCCCTCTGTTCTCTCCTATATAGATAGATGAATTTGGAACTCTAAATCCAACATGGTTTGTAGTAGCTCTTTGAAACTTGACAAAATAAAGGAGTTCTCAGTTTTGTCTCTATGGTTTCTTTCCTCTTCAAGTAGCCCTGGGCACAGACTGTGGAAAAGCACTTTCATTGAGAGGGGTTGCCAAGCTTCTAAGAAATTACGAGTTTCCGAAATACAAGCAAATATTTTTTCACCCAATCTTGATGATACATGGTGGTAATGATCAGTACACAAATCCCACTTGGCTCACCAAATTTTGTTCTTCTAGGTTTAAGCGTTCGTCTACAGTAGCAGTTTTTATATTTAGGTTTCCCTCTGTTCTCCCCTGTATAGATAGATGAATTTGGAACTCTAAATCCAACATGGTTTGTAGTAGCTCTTTGAAAATTGACAAAATAAAGGAGTTCTCAGTTTTGTCCCTATTGATTGTTTCTTCTTCAAGTAGCCCTAGGCACAGACTGTGGAAAAGCACTTTCATTGAGAGGGGTTGCCAAGCTTCTAAGAAATTACGAGTTTCCGAAATACCAGCAAATATTTTTTCACCCAATCTTGATGATACATGGTGGTAATGATCAGTACACAAATCCCACTTTGCTCACCAAATTTTGTTCTTCTAGGTTGAAGCGTTCGTCTACAGTAGCAGTTTTTATATTTAGGTTTTCCTCTGTTCTCTCCTATATAGATAGATAAATTTGGAACTCTAAATCCAACATGGTTTGTAGTAGCTCTTTGAAACTTGACAAAATAAAGGAGTTCTCAGTTTTGTCTCTATGGTTTGTTTCCTCTTAAAGTAGCCCTAGGCACAGACTCTGGAAAGCACTTTCATTGAGATGGGTTGCCAATCTTCTAAGAAATGACGAGATTCCCAAATACCAGCAAATATTTTTTCACCCAATCTTGATGATACTTGGTGGTAATGATCAGTACACTAATCCCACTAGGCTCACCAAATTTTGTTCTTCTAGGTTGAAGCGTTCGTCTACAGTAGCAGTTTTTATATTTAGGTTTCCCTCTGTTCTCTCCTCTATAGATAGATGAATTTGGAACTCTAAATCCAACATGGATTGTAGTAGCTCTTTGAAAATTGACAAAATAAAGGAGTTCTCAGTTTTGTCTCTATGGTTTGTTTCCTCTTAAAGTAGCCCTAGGCACAGACTGTGGAAAGCACTTTCATTGATATGGGTTGCCAAGCTTCTAAGAAATAACGATATTCAAAAATACCAGCAAATTTTTTTTCACCCAATCTTGATGATACTTGGTGGTAAGGATCAGTACACAAATCCCACGTGGCTCACCAAATTTTGTTCTTCTAGGTTGAAGCGTTCGTCTACAGTAGCAGTTTTTATATTTAGGTTTCCCTCTGTTCTCTCCTATATACATAGATGAATTTGGAACTCTAAATCCAACATGGTTGGTAGTAGCTCTTTGAAACGTGACAAAATAAAGGAGTTCTCAGTTTTGTCTCTATGGTTTGTTTCCTCTTCAAGTAGCCCTAGGCACAGACTGTGGAAAAGCACTTTCATTGAGAGGGGTTGCCAAGCTTCTAAGAAATTACGAGTTTCCGAAATACCAGCAAATATTTTTTCACCCAATCTTGATGATACTAGGTGGTAATGATCAGTAAACAAATCCCACTTTGCTCGCCAAATTTTGTTCTGCTAGGTTGAAGCATTCGTCTACAGTAGCAGTTTTTATAAATAGGTTTCATTCTGTTCTCTCCTATTTAGATAGATGAATTTGGAACTCTAAATCCAACATGTTTTTTTTAGCTCTTTGAAACTTGACAAAATAATGGAGTTCTCAGTTTTGTCTCTATGGTTTGTTTCCTCTTCAAGTAGCCCTAGGCACAGACTGTTGAAAAGCACTTTCATTGAGAGGGGTTGCCAAGCGTCTAAGAAATACCGAGTTTCCGAAATACCAGCAAATATTTTTTCAGCCAATCTTGATGATACCTGTTGCTGATGATCAGTACACAAATCCCACTTGGCTCTCCAAATTCTGTTTTTCTAGGTTGAAGCGTTCGTCTACAGTAGCAGTTTTTATATTTAGGTTTCCCTCTGTTCTCTCCTATATAGATAGATGAATTTGGAAGTCTAAATCCAACATGGTTTGTAGTAGCTCTTTGAAACTTGAAAAAATAAAGGAGTTCTCAGTTTTGTCTCTAAGGTTTGTTTCCTTTTCAAGTAGCCCTAGGCACAGACTGTGGAAAACACTTTCATTGAGATGGGTTGCCAAGCTTCTAAGAAATAACGAGATTCCCAAATACCAGCAAATATTTTTTCACCCAATCTTGATGATAGTTGGTGGTAATGATAAGTACACTAATCCCACTAGGCTCACCAAATTTTGTTCTTCTAGGTTGCAGCGCTCGTCTACAGTAGCAGTTTTTATATTTAGGTTTCCCTCTGTTCTCTCCTATTTAGATAGATGAATTTGGAACTCTAAATCCAACATGGTTTGTAGTAGCTCTTTGAAACTTGACAAAATGAAGGAGTTCTCAGTTTTTTCTCTATGGTTTGTTTCCTCTTCAAGTAGCCCTAGGCACACACAGTGGAAAAGCACTTTTAATGAGAGGGGTTGCCAAGCTTCTAAGAAATAACGAGTTTCCGAAATACCAGCAAATATTTTTTCACCCAATCTTGATGATACTTGGTGGTAATGATCAGTACACAAATCCCACTTGGCTCACCAAATTTTGTTCTTCTAGGTTGAAGCGTTTGTCTACAGTAGCGGTTTTTATATTTAGGTATCCCTCTGTTCTCTCCTATATAGATAGATGAATTTGGAACTCTAAATCCAACATGGTTGGTAGTAGCTCTTTGAAACTTGACAAAATAAAGGAGTTCTCATTTTTTCTCTATGGTTTGTTTCCTCTTCAAGTAGCCCTAGGCACAGACTGTGGAAAAGCACTTTCATTGAGAGGGGTTGCCAAGCTTCTAAGAAATTACGAGTTTCCGAAATACCAGCAAATATTTTTTCACCCAATCTTGATGATACTTGGTGGTAATGATCAGTACACAAGTCCCACTTTGCTCACCAAATTTTGTTCTTCTAGGTTGAAGCATTCATCTACAGTAGCAGTTTTTATATTTAGGTTTCCCTCTGTTCTCTCCTATTTAGATAGATGAATTTGGAACTCTAAATCCAAAATGGATTGTAGTAGCTCTTTGAAAATTGACAAAATAAAGGAGTTCTCAGTTTTGTCTCTATGGTTTGTTTCCTTTTCAAGTAGCCCTAGGCACAGACTGTGGAAAAGCACTTTCATTGAGAGGGGTTGCCAAGCTTCTAAGAAATAACGAGTCCGAAATACCCGAAAATATGTTTTCACCCAATCTTGATGATAATTGGTGGTAATGATGAGTATACAAATCCCACGTGGCTCACCAAATTTTGTTCTTCTAGGTTGAAGCGTTCGTCTACAGTAGCAGTTTTTATATTTAGGTTTCACTCTGTTCTCTCCTATATAGATAGATGAATTTGGAACTCTAAATCCAACATGGTTTGTAGTAGCTCTTTGAAACTTGACAAAATAAAGGAGTTCTCAGTTTTGTCTCTATGGTTTGTTTCCTCTTCAAGTAGCCCTAGGCACAGACTGTGGAAAAGCACTTTCATTGAGAGGGGTTGCCAAGCTTCTAAGAAATAACGAGTTTCCGAAATACCAGCAAATATTATTTCAGACAATCTTGATGATACCTGTTGCTGATGATCAGTACACAAATCCCACTTGGCTCACCAAATTCTGTTCTTCTAGGTTGAAGCGTTCGTCTACAGTAGCAGTTTTTATATTTAGGTTTCCCTCTGTTCTCTCCTATATAGATAGATGAATTTGGAACTCTAAATCCAACATGGTTTTTAGTAGCTCTTTGAAACTCACAAAATGAAGGAGTTCTCAGTTTTTTCTCTATGGTTTGTTTCCTCTTCAAGTAGCATTAGGCACAGACTGTGGAAAAGCACTTTCATTGAGAGTGGTTGCCAAGCTTCTATAAAATTACGTGTTTCCGAAATACCAGCAAATATTTTTTCATCCAAACTTGATGATACATGGTGGTAATGATCAGTACACAAATCCCACTTGGCTCACTAAATTTTGTTCTTCTAGGTTGAAGCGTTCGTCTACAGTAGCAGTTTTTATATTTAGGTTTCCCTCTGTTCTCTCCTGTATAGATAGATGAATTTGGAACTCTAAATCCAACATGGTTTGTAGTAGCTCTTTGAAAATTGACAAAATAAAGAAGTTCTCAGTTTTGTCTCTATGGATTGTTTCCTCTTCAAGTGGCCCTAGGCACACACAGTGGAAAAGCACTTTTATTGAGAGGGGTTGCCAAGCTTTTAAGAAATAACGAGTTTCCGAATACCAGCAAATATTTTTTCACCCAATCTTGATGATACTTGGTGGTAATGATCAGTACACAAATCCCACTTGGCTCACCAAATTTTGTTCTTCTAGGTTGAAGCGTTCGTCTACAGTAGCGGTTTTTATGTTTAGTTATCCCTCTGTTCTCTCCTATATAGATAGATGAATTTGGAACTCTAAATCCAACATGGTTGGTAGTAGCTCTTTGAAACTTGACAAAATAAAGGAGTTCTCAGTTTTGTCTCTATGGTTTGTTTCCTCTTCAAGTAGCCCTAGGCACAGACTGTGGAAAACACCTTCATTGAGATGGGTTGCCAAGCTTCTAAGAAATAACGAGATTCCCAAATACCAGCAAATATTTTTTCACCCAATCTTGATGATAGTTGGTGGTAATGATCAGTACACTAATCCCACTAGGCTCACCAAATTTTGTTCTTCTAGGTTGAAGCGTTCGTCTACAGTAGCAGTTTTTATATTTAGGTTTCCCTCTTTTCTCTCCTCTATAGATAGATGAATTTGGAACTCTAAATCCAACATGGATTGTAGTAGCTCTTTGAAAATTGACAAAATAAAGGAGTTCTCAGTTTTGTCTCTATGGTTTGTTTCCTTTTCAAGTAGCCCTAGGCACAGACTGTGGAAAAGCACTTTCATTGAGAGGGGTTGTCAAGCTTCTAAAAAATAACGACTCCGAAATACCCGCAAATATTTTTTCACCCAATCTTGATGATAATTGGTGGTAATGATGAGTACACAAATCCCACTTGGCTCACCAAATTTTGTTCTTCTAGGTTGATGCGTTCGTCTACAGTAGCAGTTTTTATATTTAGGTTTCACTCTGTTCTCTCCTATATAGATAGATGAATTTGGAACTCTAAATACAACATGGTTTGTAGTAGCTCTTTGAAACTTGACAAAATAAAGGAGTTCTCAGTTTTGTCTCTATGGTTTGTTTCCTCTTCAAGTAGCCCTAGGCACAGACTGTGGAAAAGTACTTTCATTGAGAGGGGTTGCCAAGCTTCTAAGAAATAACGAGTTTCCGAAATACCAGCAAATATTTTTTCAGCCAATCTTGATGATACCTGTTGCTGATGATCAGTACACAAATCCCACTTGGCTCACGAAATTCTGTTCTTCTAGGTTGAAGCGCTCGTCTACAGTAGCAGTTTTTATATTTAGGTTTCCCTCTGTTCTCTCCTATATAGATAGATGAATTTGGAACTCAAAATCCAACATGGTTTGTAGTAGCTCTTTGAAACTTGACAAAATGAAGGAGTTCTCAGTTTTTTCTCTATGGTTTGTTTTCTCTTCAAGTAGCCCTAGGCACAGACTGTGGAAAAGCACTTTCATTGAGAGGGGTTACCAATCTTCTAAGAAATTATGAATTTCTGAAATACCAGCAAATATTTTTTCACCCAAACTTGATGATACTTGGTGGTAATGATCAGTACACAAATCCCACTTTCCTCACCAAATTTTGTTCTTCTAGGTTGAAGCATTCGTCTACAGTAGCAGTTTTTATATTTAGGTTTCCCTCTGTTCTCTCCTATTTAGATAGATGAATTTGGAACTCTAAATCCAACATGGTTTTTAGTAGCTCTTTGAAACTTGACAAAATAAAGTAGTTCTCAGTTTTGTCTCTATGGTTTGTTTCCTCTTCAAGTAGCCCTAGGCACAGACTGAGGAAAAGCATTTAATTGAGAGGGGTTGCCAAGCTTCTAAGAAATAACGAGTTTCCGAAATACCAGCAAATATGTTTTCAGCCAATCTTGATGATACTTGTTGCTGATGATCAGTACACAAATCCCACTTGGCTCACCAAATTCTGTTCTTCTAGGTTGAAGCGTTCGTCTACAGTAGCAGTTTTTATATTTAGGTTTCCCTCTGTTCTCTCATATATAGATAGATGAATTTGGAAATCTAAATCCAACATGGTTTGTAGTAGCTCTTTGAAACTTGACAAAATAAAGGAGTTCTCAGTTTTGTCTCTGTGGTTTGTTTTTTCTTCAAGTAGCCTAGGCCCAAACTGTGGAAAAGTACTTTAATTGAGAGGGGTATCCAAGCTTCTAAGAAATTACAAGTTTCCGAAATACCAGCAAATATTTTTTCACCCAATCTTGATGATACTTGGTGGTAATGATCAGTACACAAATCCCACTTGGCTGACCAAATTTTGTTCTTCTAGGTTGAAGCATTCGTCTACAGTAGCAGTTTTTATATTTAGGTTTCCCTCTGTTCTCTCCTATATAGATATATGAATTTGAAACTCTAAATCCCACATGGTTTGTAGTAGCTCTTTGAAACTTGACAAAATATAGGAGTTCTCAATTTTGTCTCTATGGTTTGTTTCCTCTTCAAGTAGCCCTAGGCACAGACTGTGGAAAAGCACTTTCATTGAGAGGGGTTGCCAAGCTTCTAAGAAATAACGAGTTTCCGAAATACCAGCAAATATTTTTTCAGCCAATCTTGATGATACCTGTTGCTGATGATCACTACACAAATCCCTCTTGGCTCACCAAATTCTGTTCTTCTAGGTTGAAGCGTTCGTCTACAGTAGCAGTTTTTATATTTAGGTTTCCCTCTATTCTCTCCTATATAGATAGATCAATTTGGAACTCTAAATCCAACATGGTTTGTAGTAGCTCTTTGAAACGTGAAAAATAAAGGAGTTCTCAGTTTTGTCTCTATGGTTTGTTTCCTCTTCAAGTAGCCCTAGGCACAGACTGTGGAAAAGCACTTTTATTGAGAGGGGTTGCCAAGGTTCTAAGAAATAACGAGTTTCCAAAATACCAGCAAATATTTTTTCAGCCAATCTTGATGATACTTGTTGCTGATGATCAGTACACAAATCCCACTTGGCTCACCAAATTCTGTTCTTCTAGGTTGAAGCGTTCGTCTACAGTAGCAGTTTTTATATTTAGGTTTCAATCTGTTGTCTCATATATAGATAGATGAATTTGGAACTCTAAATCCAACATGGTTTGTAGTAGCTCTTTGAAACGTGAAAAATAAAGGAGTTCTCAGTTTTGTCTCTATGGTTTGTTTCCTCTTCAAGTAGCCCTAGGCACAGACTGTGGAAAAGCACTTTCATTGAGAGGGTTGCCAAGCTTCTAAGAAATTACTAGTTTCCGAAATACCAGCAAATATTTTTTCACCCAATCTTGATGATACTTGGTGGTACTGATTACTACACAAATCCCACTAGGCTCACCAAATTTTGTTCTTCTAGGTAGAAGCGTTCGTCTACAGTAGCAGTTTTTATATTTAGGTTTCCCTCTGTTCTCTCCTATATAGATAGATGAATTTGGAACTCTAAATCCAACATGGTTTGTAGTAGCTCTTTGAAACTTGACAAAATAAAGGAGTTCTCAGTTTTGTCTCTATGGTTTGTTTCCTCTTCAAGTAGCCCTAGGCACAGACTGTGGAAAACCACTTTCATTGAGAGTGGTTGCCAAGCTTCTAAGAAATAACGAGTTTCCGAAATACCAGCAAATATTTTTTCACCCAATCTTGATGATACTTGGTGGTAATGATCAGTACACAAATCCCACTTGGCTCACCAAATTTTGTTCTTCTAGGTTGAAGCGTTCGTCTACAGTAGCAGTTTTTATATTTAGGTTTCCCTCTGTTCTCTCCTGTATAGATAGATGAATTTGGAACTCTAAATCCAACAAGGTTTGTAGTAGCTCTTTGAAACTTGAAAAATAAAGGCGTTCTCAGTATTGTCTCTATGGATTGTTTCCTCTTCTCTTATCCCTAGGCACAGACTGTGGAAAAGCAATTTCATTGAGAGGGGTTGCCAAGCTTCTAAGAAATAACGAGTTTCCGAAATACCAGCAAATATTTTTTCACCCAATCTTGATGATACTTGTTGCTTATGATCAGTACACAAATCCCACTTGGCTCACCAAATTCTGTTCTTCTAGTTTGAAGCGTTCGTCTACAGTAGCAGTTTTTATATTTAGGGTTCTCTCTGTTCTCTCCTATATAGATAGATGAATTTGGAACTCTAAATCCAACATGGATTGTAGTAGCTCTTTGAAACTTGACAAAATAAAGGAGTTCTCAGTTTTGTCTCTATGGTTTGTTTCGTCTTCAAGTAGCCCTAGTCACAGACTGTGGAAAAGCACTTTCATTGTGAGGGTTGCCAAGCTTCTAAGAAATTACTAGTTTCCGAAATACCAGCAAATATTTTTTCACCCAATCTTGATGATACTTGTTGCTAATGATCAGTACACAAATCCCACTTGGCTCACCAAATTCTGTTCTTCTAGGTTTTATCGTTCGTCTACAGTAGCAGTTTTTATATTTAGGTTTCACTCTGTTCTCTCCTATATAGATAGATGAATTTGGAACTCTAAATCCAACATGGTTTTTAGTAGCTCTTTGAAACTTGACAAAAAAAGGAGTTCTCAGTTTTGTCTCTATGGTTTGTTTCCTCTTCAAGTAGCGCTAGGCACTGACTGTGGAAAACCACTTTCATTGAGAGGGGTTGCCAAGCTTCTAAGAAATAACGAGTTTCCGAAATACCAGCAAATATGTTTTCAGCCAATCTTGATGATACTTGTTGGTGATGATCAGTACACAAATCCCACTTGGCTCACCAAATTCTGTTCTTCTAGGTTGAAGCGTTCGTCTACAGTAGCAGTTTTTATATTTAGGTTTCACTCTGTTCTCTCATATATAGATAGATGAATTTGGAACTCTAAATCCAACATGGTTTGTAGTAGCTCTTTGAAACTTGACAAAATAAAGGAGTTCTCAGTTTTGTCTCTATGGTTTGTTTCCTCTTCAAGTAGCCCTAGTCACAGACTGTGGAAAAGCACTTTCATTGAGAGGGTTGCCAAGCTTCTAAGAAATTACAAGTTTCCGAAATACCAGCAAATATTTTTTCTCCCAATCTTGATGATACTTGTTGCTAATGATCAGTACACAAATCCCACTTGGCTCACCAAATTCTGTTCTTCTAGGTTGAAGCGTTCGTCTACAGTAGCAGTTTTTATATTTAGGTTTCACTCTGTTCTCTCCTATATAGATAGATGAATTTGGAACTCTAAATCCAACATGGTTTGTAGTAGCTCTTTGAAACGTGACAAAATAAAGGAGTTCTCAGTTTTGTCTCTATGGTTTGTTTCCACTTCAAGTAGCCCTAGGCACAGACTGAGGAAAAGCATTTAATTGAGAGGGGTTGCCAAGCTTCTAAGAAATAACGAGTTTCAGAAATACCAGCAGATATTTTTTCACCCAGTCCTGATGATACTTTTTGGTAATGATCAGTACACAAATCCCACTTGGCTCACCAAATTTTGTTCTTCTAGGTTGAAGCGTTCGTCTACAGTAGCAGTTTCTATATTTCAGTTTCCCTCTGTTCTCTCCTGTATAGATAGATGAATTTGGAACTCTAAATCCAACATGGTTTGTAGTAGCTCTTTGAAACTTGACAAAATAAAGGCGTTCTCAGTTTTGTCTCTATGGATTGTTTCCTCTTCTATTAGCCCTAGGCACACACTGTTGAAAAGCACTTTCATTGAGAGGGGTTGCCAAGCTTCTAAGAAATTATGAATTTCTGAAATACCAGCAAATATTTTTTCACCCAATCTTGATGATACTTGGTGGTAATGATCAGTACACAAATCCCACTTTGCTCACCAAATTTTGTTCTTCTAGGTTGAAGCATTCGTCTACAGTAGCAGTTTTTATATTTAGGTTTCCCTCTGTTCTCTCCTATTTAGATAGATGAATTTGGAACTCTAAATCCAACATGGTTTGTAGTAGCTCTTTGAAACTTGACAAAATAAAGGAGTTCTCGGTTTTGTCTCTATGGTTTGTTTCCTCTTCAAGTAGCCCTAGTCACAGACTGTGGAAAAGCACTTTCATTGAGAGGGTTGCCAAGCTTCTAAGAAATAACGAGTTTCCGAAATACCAGCAAATATTTTTTCACCCAATCTTGGTGATACTTGTTGCTAATGATCAGTACACAAATCCCACTTGGCTCACCAAATTCTGTTCTTCTAGGTTGAAGCGTTCGTCTACAGTAGCAGTTTTTATATTTAGGTTTCACTCTGTTCTCTCCTATATAGATAGATGAATTTGGAACTCTAAATCCAACATGGTTTGTAGTAGCTCTTTGAAACTTGACAAAATAAAGGAGTTCTCAGTTTTGTCTCTATGGTTTGTTTCCTCTTCAAGTAGCCCTAGGCACAGACTGTGGAAAACCACTTTCATTGAGAGGGGTTGCCAAGCTTCTAAGAAATAACGAGTTTCCGAAATACCAGCAAATATTTTTTCACACAATCTTGATGATACTTGGTGGTAATGATCAGTACACAAATCCCACTTGGCTCACCAAATTTTGTTCTTCTAGGTTGATGTGTTCGTCTACAGTAGCAGTTTTTATATTTAGGTTTCCTTCTGTTCTCTCCTGTATAGATAGATGAATTTGGAACTCTAAATCCAACATGGTTTGTAATAGCTCTTTGAAACTTGAAAAATAAAAGCGTTCTCAGTTTTGTCTCTATGGATTGTTTCCTCTTCTCTTAGCCCTAGGCACAGACTGTGGAAAAGCACTTTCATTGAGAGGGGTTGCCAAGCTTCTAAGAAATTATGAATATCTGAAATTCCAGCAAATATTTTTTCACCCAATCTTGATGATACTTGGTGGTAAGGATCAGTACACAAATCCCAATTTCCTCACCAAATTTTGTTCTTCTAGGTTGAAGCATTCGTCTACAGTAGCTGTTTTTATATTTAGGGTTCTCTATGTTCTCTCCTATATAGATAGATGAATTTGGAACTCTAAATCCAACATGGTGTTTAGTAGCTCTTTGAAACTTGACAAAAAAAAGGAGTTCTCAGTTTTGTCTCTATGGTTTGTTTCCTCTTCAAGTAGCCCTAGGCACAGACTGTGGAAAAGCATTTTCATTGAGAGGGGTTGCCAAGCTTCTAAGAAATAACGAGTTTCCGAAATACCAGCAAATATGTTTTCAGCCAATCTTGATGATAGTTGTTGCTGATGATCAGTACACAAATCCCACTTGGCTCACCAAATTCTGTTCTTCTAGGTTGAAGCGTTCTTCTACAGTAGCAGTTTTTATATTTAGGTTTCACTCTGTTCTCTCATATATAGATAGATGAATTTGGAACTCTAAATCCAACATGGTTTGTAGTAGCTCTTTGAAACTTGACAAAATAAAGGAGTTCTCAGTTTTGTCTCTATGGTTTGTTTCCTCTTCAAGTAGCCCTCGTCACAGACTGTGGAAAAGCACTTTCATTGAGAGGGTTGCCAAGCTTCTAAGAAATAACGAGTTTCCGAAATACCAGCAAATATTTTTTCACCCAATCTTGATGATACTTGTTGCTAATGATCAGTACACAAATCCCACTTGGTTCACCAAATTTTGTTCTTCTAGGTTGAAGCGTTCGTCTACAGTAGCAGTTTTTATATCTAGGTTTCCCTCTGTTCTCTCCTATATAGATAGATGAATTTGGAACTCTAAATCCAACATGGTTTGTAGTAGCTCTTTGAAACTTGACAAAATAAAGGAGATCTCAGTTTTGTCTCTATGGTTTGTTTCCTCTTCAAGTAGCCCTTGGCACAGACTGTGGAACAGCACTTTCATTGAGAGGGGTTGCCAAGCTTCTAAGAAATTACGAGTTTCCGAACTACCAGCAAATATTTTTTCACCCAATCTGATGATACTTGATGGTAATGGTCAGTACACAAATCCCACTTGGCTCACCAAATTTTGTTCTTCTAGGTTGAAGCGTTCGTCTACAGTTGCAGTTTTTATATTTCGGTTTCCCTCTGTTCTCTCCTGAATAGATAGATGAATTTGGAACTGTAAATCCAACATGGTTTGTAGTACCTCTTTGAAACTTCACAAAATAAAGGCCTTCTCAGTTTTGTCTCTATGGATTGTTTCCTCTTCTATTAGCCCTAGGCACACACTGTGGAAATCCACTTTCATTGAGAGGGGTTGCCAAGCTTCTAGAAATAACGAGTTTCCGAAATACCAGCAAATATTTTTTCACCCAATCTTGATGATACTTCTTGCTAATGATCAGTACACAAATCCCACTTGGCTCACCAAATTTTGTTCTTCTAGGTTGAAGCGTTCGTCTACAGTAGCAGTTTTTATATTTAGGTTTCTACTGTTCTCTCCTATATAGTTAGATGAATGTGGAACTCTAAATCAAACATGGATTGTAGTAGGTCTTTGAAAATTGACAAAATAAAGGAGTTCTCAGTTTTGTCTCTATGGTTTGTTTCGTCTTCAAGTAGCCCTAGGCACAGACTGTGGAGGCACTTTCATTGAGATGGGTTTCCAAGCTTCTAAGAAATAACGAGTTTCCAAAATACCAGCAAATATTTTTTCACCCAGTCTTGATGATACTTTGTGGTAATGATCAGTACACAAATCCCGCTTGGCTCACCATATTTTGTTCTTCTAGGTTGAAGCCTTCGCTACAGTAGCAGTTTTTATATTTCGGTTTCCCTCTGTTATCTCCTGTGTAGATAGTTGAATTTGGAACTGTAAATCCAACATGGTTTTTAGTAGCTCTTTGAAACTTGACAAAATAAAGGCGTTCTCAGTTTTGTCTCTATGGATTGTTTCCTCTTCTATTAGCCCTAGGCACACACTGTGGAAAAGCACTTTCATTGAGAGGGGTTGCAAAGCTTCTAAGAAATAACGAGTTTCCGAAATACCAGCAAATATTTTTTCACCCAATCTTGATGATACTTGGTGGTAATGATCAGTACACAGATCCCACTTGGTCACCAAATTTTGTTCTTCTAGGTTGAAACGTTCCTCTACAGTAGCCGTTTTTATATTTAGGTTTCCCTCTGTTCTCTCATATATAGATAGATGAATTTGGAACTCTAAATCCAACATGGTTTGTAGTAGCTCTTTGAAACTTGACAAAATAAAGGAGTTCTGAGTTTTGTCTCTATGGTTTGTTTCCTCTTCACGTAGCCCTATGCGCACACTGTGGAAAAGCACTTTCATTGAGAGGGGTTACCAAGCTTCTAAGAAATAACGAGTTTCCGAAGTACCAGCAAATATTTTTTCACCCAATCTTGATGATACTTGTTGCTAATGATCAGTACACAAATCCCACTGTGCTCACCAAATTTTATTCTTCTAGGTTGAAGCGTTCGTCTACAGTAGCAGGTTTTATATTTAGGTTTCTCTCTGTTGTCTCCTATATAGTGAGATGAATGTGGAACTCTAAATCCAACATGGATTGTAGTAGCTCTTTGAAACTTGACAAAATAAAGGAGTTCTCAGTTTTGTCTCTATGGTTTGTTTCCTCTTCAAGTAGACCTAGGCACAGACTTGGAAAAGCACTTTCATTGAGAGTGGTTCCCAAGCTTCTAAGAAATTCCAAGTTTCTGAAACACCCCCAAATATTTTTTCACCCAAACTTGATGATACTTGGTGGTAATGATAAGTACACAAATCCCACTTGGCTCACCAAATTTTGTTCTTCTAGGTTGAAGCTTTCCTCTACAGTAGCAGTTTTTATATTTAGGTTTCCCTCTGTTCTCTCATATATAGATAGATGAATTTGGAACTCTAAATCCAACATGATTTGTAGTAGCTCTTTGAAACTTGACAAAATAAAGGAGTTCTCAGTTTTGTCTCTATGGTTTGTTTCCTCTTCAAGTAGTCCTAGGCACAGACTGTGGAAGCACTTTAATTAAGATGGTTGCCAAGCTTCTAAGAAATAACGAATTTCCGAAATACCAGCAAATATTTTTTCACCCAATCTTGATGATACTTGGTGGTAATGATCAGTACACAAATCCCACTTGGCTCACCAAATTTTGTTCTTCTAGGTTGAAGCGTTCGTCTACAGTAGCAGTTTTTATATTTAGGATTCTCTCTGTTCTCTCCTATATAGATAGATGAATTTGGAACTTTAAATCCAACATGGATTTTAGTAGCTCTTTGAAACTTGACAAAATAAAGGAGTTCTCAGTTTTGTCTCTATGGTTTGTTTCCTCATCAAGTATCCCTCGACACAGACTGTGGAAAAGCACTTTCATTGAGAGGGGTTGCCAAGCTTCTAAGAAATAACGAGTTTCAGAAATACCAGCAAATATTTTTTCACCCAATCTTGATGATACTTGGTGGTAATGATCAGTACACAGATCCCACTTGGTCACCAAATTTTGTTCTTCTAGGTTGAAGCGTTCATCTAAAGTAGCCGTTTTTATATTTAGGTTTCCCTCTGTTCTCTCCTATATAGATAGATGAATTTGGAACTCTAAATCCAACATGATTTGTAGTAGCTCTTTGAAACTTGACAAAATAAAGGAGTTCTCAGTTTTGTCTCTATCGTTTGTTTCCTCTTCAAGTAGCCCTAGGCACAGACTGTGGAAGCACTTTCATTAAGATGGTTGCCAGGCTTCTAAGAAATAACGAATTTCCGAAATACCAGCAAATATTTTTTCACCCAATCTTGATGATACTTGGTGGTAATGATCAGTACACAAATCCCACTTGGCTCACCAAATTTTGTTCTTCTAGGTTGAAGCGTTCGTCTACAGTAGCAGTTTTTATATTTAGGTTTCTCTCTGTTCTCTCCTATATAGATAGATGAATTTGGCACTTTAAATCCAACATGGATTGTAGTACCTCTTTGAAACTTGACAAAATAAATGAGTTCTCAGTTTTGTCTCTATGGTTTGTTTCCTCCTCAAGTAGCCCTAGGCACAGACTGTGGAAAAGCACTTTCATTGAGAGGGGTTGCCAAGCTTCTAAGAAATAACGAGTTTCGGAAATACCAGGAAATATTTTTTCACCCAATCTTGATGATACTTGGTGGTAATGATCAGTACACAGATCCCACATGTTCACCAAATTTTTTTCTTCTAGGGTGAAGCGTTCATCTAAAGTAGCCGTTTTTATATTTAGGTTTCACTCTCTTCTCTCATATATAGATAGATGAATTTGGAACTCTAAATCCAACATGGTTTGTAGTAGCTCTTTGAAACTTGACAGAATAAAGGAGTTCTGAGTTTTGTCTCTATGGTTTGTTTCCTCTTCACGTAGCCCTATGCGCACACTGTGGAAAAGCACTTTCATTGAGAGGGGTTGCCAAGCTTCTAAGAAATAACGAGTTTCCGAAGTACCAGCAAATAATTTTTCACCCAATCTTGATGATACTTGGTGGTAATGATCAGTACACACATCCCACTTGGCTCACCAAATTTTGTTCTTCTAGGTTGTAGCATTCGTCTACAGTAGCAGTTTTTATATTTAGGTTTCCCTCTGTTCTCTCCTGTATAGATAGATGAATTTGGAACTCTAAATCCAACATGGTTTGTAGTAGCTCTTTGAAAATTGACAAAATAAAGGAGTTCTCAGTTTTGTTTCTATGGATTGTTTCCTCTTCAAGTAGCCTTAGGCACAGACTGTGGAAAAGCACTTTCATTGAGAGGGGTTGCCAAGCCTCTAAGAAATAACGAGTTTCCAAAATACCAGCAAATATTTTTTCACCCAATCTTGATGATACTTGTTGCTAATGATCAGTACACAAATCCCAATTGGCTCACCAAATTTTGTTCTTCTAGGTTGAAGCGTTCGTCTACAGTAGCAGTTTTTATATTTAGGGTTCTCTCTGTTCTCTCCTATATAGATAGATGAATTTGGAACTCTAAATCCAACATGGATTGTAGTAGCTCTTTGAAACTTGACAAAATAAAGGAGTTCTCAGTTTTGTCTCTATGGTTTGTTTCGTCTTCAAGTAGCCCTAGGCACAGACTGTGGAAGCACTTTCATTGAGATGGGTTGCCAAGCTTCTAAGAAATAACGAGTTTCCAAAATACCAGCAAATATTTTTTCACCCAGTCCTGATGATACTTTTTGCAATGATCAGTACACAAATCCCACTTGGCTCACCAAATTTTGTTCTTCTAGGTTGAAGCGTTCGTCTACAGTAGCAGTTTTTATATTTCGGTTTCCCTCTGTTCTCTCCTGTATAGATAGATGAATTTGGAACTCTAAATCCAACATGGTTTGTAGTAGCACTTTGAAACTTGACAAAATAAAGGCGTTCTCAGTTTTGTCTCTATGGATTGTTTGCTCTTCTATTAGCCCTAGGCACACACTGTGGAAAAGCACTTTCATTGAGAAGGGGTTGCCAAGCTTCTAAGAAATTATGAATATCTGAAATTCCAGCAAATATTTTTTCACCCAATCTTGATGATACTTGGTGGTAGGGTCAGTACACAAATCCCACTTTCCTCACCAAATTTTGTTCTTCTAGGTTGAAGCATTCGTCTACAGTAGCAGTTTTTATATTTAGGGTTCTCTCTGTTCTCTCCTATATAGATAGATGAATTTGAAACTCTAAATCCAACATGGTGTTTAGTAGCTCTTTGAAACTTGACAAAAAAAAGGAGTTCTCAGTTTTGTCTCTATGGTTTGTTTCCTCTTCAAGTAGCCCTAGGCACAGACTGTGGAAAAGCATTTTCATTGAGAGGGTTGCCAAGCTTCTAAGAAATAAGGAGTTTCCGAAATACCAGCAAATATGTTTTCAGCCAATCTTGATGATAGTTGTTGCTGATGATCAGTACACAAGTCCCACTTGGCTCACCAAATTCTGTTCTTCTAGGTTGAAGCGTTCGTCTACAATAGCAGTTTTTATATATAGGTTTCCCTGTGTACTCTCCTATATAGATAGATGAATTTGCAACTCTAAATCCAACATGGTTTATAGTAGCTCTTTGAAACTTGACAAAATAAAGGAGATCTCAGTTTTGTCTCTATGGTTTGTTTCCTCTTCAAGTAGCCCTAGGCACAGACTGTGGAAGCACATTAATTAAGATGGTTGCCAAGCTTCTAAGAAATAACGAATTTCCGAAATACCAGCAAATATTTTTTCACCCAATCTTGATGATACTTGGTGGTAATGATCAGTACACAAATCCCACTTGGCTCACCAAATTTTGTTCTTCTAGGTTGAAGCGTTCGTCTACAGTAGCAGTTTTTATATTTAGGATTCTCTCTGTTCTCTCATATATACATAGATGAATTTGGAACTTTAAATCCAACATGGATTTTAGTAGCTCTTTGAAACTTGACAAAATAAAGGAGTTCTCAGTTTTGTCTCTATGGTTTGTTTCCTCTTCAAGTATCCCTCGACACAGACTGTGGAAAAGCACTTTCATTGAGAGGGGTTGCCAAGCTTCTAAGAAATAACGAGTTTCGGAAATACCAGCAAATATTTTTTCACTCAATCTTGATGATACTTGGTGGTAATGATCAGTACACAGATCCCACTTGGTCACCAAATTTTGTTCTTCTAGGTTGAAGCGTTCACCTAAAGGTAGCCGTTTTTATATTTAGGTTTCACTCTGTTCTCTCATATATAGATAGATGAATTTGGAACTCTAAATCCAACATGGTTTGTAGTAGCTCTTTGAAACTTGACAAAATAAAGGAGTTCTGAGTTTTGTCTCTATGGTTTGTTTCCTCTTCACGTAGCCCTATGCGCACACTGTGGAAAAGCACTTTCATTGAGAGGGGTTGCCAAGCTTCTAAGAAATAACGAGTTTCCGAAGTACCAGCAAATACTTTTTCACCCAATCTTGATGATACTTGGTGGTAATGAGCAGTACACACATCCCACTTGGCTCACCAAATTTTGTTCTTCTAGGTTGTAGCGTTCGTCTACAGTAGCAGTTTTTATATTTAGGTTTCCCTCTGTTCTCTCCTGTATAGATAGATGAATTTGGAACTCTAAATCCAACATGGTTTGTAGTAGCTCTTTGAAACTTGACAAAATAAAGGCGTTCTCAGTTTTGTCTCTATGGATTGTTTCCTCTTCAAGTAGCCTTAGGCACAGACTGTGGAAAAGCACTTTCATTGAGAGGGGTTGCCAAGCTTCTAAGAATTAACGATTTTCCGAAATACCAGCAAATATTTTCCACCCAATCTTGATGATACTTGTTGCTAATGATCAGTACACAAATCCCACTTGGCTCACCAAATTTTGTTCTTCTAGGTTGAAGCTTTCTCCTACAGTAGCAGTTTTTATATTTAGGTTTCCCTCTGTTCTTTCCTATATAGATATATGAAAATGGAACTCTAAATCCAACATGGTTTGTAGTAGCTCTTTGAAACTTGACAAAATAAAGGAGTTCTGAGTTTTGTCTCTATGCTTTGTTTCCTCTTCAAGTAGCCCTAGTCGCAGACTGTGGAAAAGCACTTTCATTGAGAGGGGTTGCCAAGCTTCTAAAAAATAACGAGTTTCTGAAGTACCAGCAAATATTTTTTCACCAAATCTTCATGATACTTGTTTCTAATGATCAGTACACAAATCCCACTTGGCTCACCATATTTTGTTCTTCTAGGTTGAAGCGTTCGTCTACAGTAGCAGTTTTTATATTTAGGTTTCCCTCTGTTCTCTCCTGTATAGATAGATGAATTTGGAACACTAAATACAACATGGTTTGTAGTAGCTCTTTGAAACTTGACAAAATAAAGGAGTTCTCAGTTTTGTCTCTATGGATTGTTTCCTCTTCAATTAGCACTAGGCACACACTGTGTAAAAGCACTTTCATTGAGAGGGGTTGCCAAGCTTCTAAGAAATAACGAGTTTGTGAAATACCAGCAAATATTTTTTCACCCAATCTTGATGATACTTGGTGGAAATGATCAGTACACACATCCCACTTGGCTCACCAAATTTTGTTCTTCTAGGTTGTAGCGTTCGTCTACAGTAGCAGGTTTTATATTTAGGTTTCTCTCTGTTCTCTCCTATATAGTTAGATGAATGTGGAACTCTAAATCCCACATGGATTGTAGTAGCTCTTTGAAACTTGACAAAATAAAGGAGTTTTCAGTTTTGTCTCTATGGTTTGTTTCCTCTTCCAGTAGCCCTAGGCACAGACTGTGGAAGCACTTTCATTGAGATGGGTTGCCAGGCTTCTAAGAAATAACTAGTTTCCAAAATACCAGCAAATATTTTTTCACCCAGTCTTGATGATACTTTGTGGTAATGATCAGTACACAAATCCCACTTGGCTCACCAAATTTTGTTCTTCTAGGTTGAAGCGTTCGCTACAGTAGCAGTTTTTATATTTAGGTTTCCCTCGGTTCTCTCCTATATAGATAGATGAAGTTGGAAATCTAAATCCAACATGGTTTGTAGTAGCTCTTGGAAACTTGACAAAATAAAGGAGTTCTCAGATTTGTCTCTATGGTTTGTTTCCTCTTCACATAGCCCTAGGCACACACTGTGGAAAAGCACTTTCACTGAGAGGGTTTGCCAAGCTTCTAAGAAATTACGAGTTTCCGAAATACCAGCAAATATTTTTTCACCCAATCTTGATGATACTTGGTGGTAATTATCAGTACCCAAATCCCACTTGGCTCACCAAATTTTGTTCTTCTAGGATGAAGCATTCGTCTACAGTCGCAGTTTTTATATTTAGGTTTCCCTCTGTTCTCTCCTATATAGATAGATGAATTTGGAACTATAAATCCAACATGGATTGTAGTAGCTCTTTGAAACTTGACAAAATAAAGGATTTCTCAGTTTTGTCTCTATGGTTTGTTTCCTCTTAAAGTAGACCTAGGCACAGACTGTGGAAATCACTTTCATTGAGATGGGTTGCCAAGCTTCTAAGAAATAACGAGTTTCCTAAATACTAGCAAATATTTTTTCACACAATCTTGTTGATACTTGGTGGTAATGATCAGTACACAAATCCCACTTGGCTCACCATATTTTGTTCTTCTAGGTTGAAGCGTTCGTCCACAGTAGCAGTTTTTATATTTAGGTTTCCCTGGGTTCTCTCCTATATAGATAGATGAAGTTGGAAATCTAAATCCAACATGGTTTGTAGTAGCTCTTTGAATCTTGACAAAATAAAGGAGTTCTCAGATTTGTCTCTATGGTTTGTTTCCTCTTCAAATAGCCCTAGGCACAGACTGTGGAAAAGCATTTTCATTGAGAGGGGTTGCCAAGCTTCTAAGAAATAAGGAGTTTCCGAAATACCATCAAATATTTTTTCACCCAATCTTGATGATACTTGGTGGTAATGATCAGTACAAAAATCCCACTTGGCTCACCAAATTTTGTTCTTCTAGGTTGAAGCTTTCATCTACAGTAGCAGTTTTTATATTTACGTTCCCCTCTGTTCTCTACTATATAGATAGATGAATTTGGAACTCTAAATCCAACATGGTTTGTAGTAGCTCTTTTAAACTTGACAAAATGAAGGAGTTCTCAGTTTTGTCTCTATGGTTTGGTCCTCTTAATGTAGACCTAGGCACAGACTGTGGAAAGCACTTTCATTGAGATTGGTTGCCAAGCTTCTAAGAAATAACGAGTTTCCGAAATACCAGCTAATATTTTTTCACCCAATCTTGATGATACTTGGTGGTAGTGATCAGTACACAAATCTCACTTGGCTCACCACATTTTGTTCTTCTAGGTTGAAGCGTTCGTCTACAGTAGCAGTTTTTATATTTAGGTTTCCCTCTGTTCTCTCCTATATAGATAGATGAATTTGGAACTCTAAATCCAACATGGATTGTAGTAGCTCTTTGAAACTTGACAAAATAAAGGAGTTCTCAATTTTGTCTCTATGGTTTGTTTCCTCTTCAAGTAGCCCTAGGCACAGACTGTGGAAAAGCACTTTCATTGAGAGGGGTTGCCAAGCTTCTAAGAAATAACGAGTTTCCGAAATACCAGCAAATATTTTTTCACCCAATCTTGCTAATACTTGGTGGTAATGATCAGTACACAAATCCCACTTGGCTCACCATATTTTGTTCTTCTAGGTTGAAGCGTTCGTCCACAGTAGCAGTTTTTATATTTAGGTTTCCCTTTGTTCTCTCCTATATAGGTAGATGAATTTGGTACTCTAAATCCAACATGGTTTGTAGTAGCTCTTTGAACCTGACAAAATAAAGGAGTTCTCAGTTTTGTCTCTATGGTTTGTTTCCTCTTCAAGTAGCCCTAGGCACAGACTGTGGAAAATCACTTTCATTGAGAGGGGTTGCCAAGCTTCTAAGAAATAACGAGTTTCGAAATAACAGCAAATATTTTTTCACCCAAATTTGATGATTCTTTGTGGTAATGATTAGTACACAAATCCCACTTGGCTCACGAAATTTTGTTCTTCTAGTTTGAAGCTTTCGTCTACAGTAGCAGTTTTTATATTTAGGTTTCCCTCTGTTCTCTCCCATATAGATAGATGAATTTAAAACTCTAAATCCAACATGGTTTGTAGTAGCTCTTTGAACCTGACAAAATAAAGGAGTTCTCAGTTTTGTCTCTATGGTTTGTTTCCTCTTCAAGTAGCCCTAGGCACCGACTGTGGAAAGCACTTTCATTGAGAGGGGTTGCCAAGCTTCTAAGAAATAACGAGTTTCCGAAATACCAGCAAATATTTTTTCACCCAATCTTGATGATACTTGGTGGTAATGATCAGTACACAAATCCAACTTGGCTCACCAAATTTTGTTCTTCTAGGTTGAAGCGTTCGTCTACAGTAGCAGTTTTTATATTTAGGTTTCCCTCTGTTCTCTCCCATATAGATAGATGAATTTAAAACTCTAAATCCAACATGGTTTGTAGTAGCTCTTTGAAACTTGACAACATAAAGGAGTTCTCAGTTTTGTCTCTATGGTTTGTTTCCACTTCAAGTAGCCCTAGGCACAGACTGTGGAAAAGCACTTTCATTGAGAGGGGTTGCCAAGCTTCTGAGAAATTACGAGCTTCCGAAATACCAGCAAATACTTTTTCACCCAATCTTGATGATACTTGGTGGTAGTGATCAGTACCCAAATCCCAATTGGCTCACCACATTTTGTTCTTCTAGGTTGAAGCGTTCGTCTACAGTAGCAGTTTATATATTTAGGTTCCCTCTGTTCTCTCCTATATAGATAGATGAATTTGGAACTCTAAATCCAACATGGATTGTAGTAGCTCTTTGAAACTTGACAAAATAAAGGAGTTCTCAATTTTGTCTCTATGGTTTGTTTCCTCTTCAAGTAGCCCTAGGCACAGACTGTGGATAAGCACTTTCATTGAGAGGGGTTGCCAAGCTTCTACGAAATAACGAGTTTCCGAAATACCAGCAAATATTTTTTCAACCAAATTTGATGATTCTTTTTGGTAATGATCAGTACACAAATCCCACTTTGCTCAAAAATTTTGTTCTTCTAGGATCAAGCATTCGTCTACAGAGGCAGTTTTTATATTTCGTTTACCTCTGTTCTCTCCTATATAGATAGATGAATTTGGAATTCTAAATCCAGCATGGTTTGTAGTAGCTCTTTGAAACTTGACAAAATAAAGAAATTCCCTGTTTTGTCTCTATGGTTTGTTTCCTCTTCAAGTAGCCCTAGGCACAGACTGTGGAAAAGCACTTTCATTGAGAGGGATTGCCAAGCTTCTAAGAAATAACGAGTTTCCGAAATACCAGCAAATATTTTTTCACCCAAATTTGATGATACATGGTGGTAATGATCAGTACACAATTCCCACTTGGCTTACCAAATTTTGTTTTCTAAGTTGAAGCGTTCGTCTACAGTAGCAGTTTTTATATTTAGGTTTCCCTCTGTTCTCTCCTATATAGATAGATGAATTTGGAACTCTAAATCCAACAAAGTTTGTAGTAGCTCTTTGAAACTTGACAAAATAAAGGAGTTCTCAGATTTGTCTCTATGGCTTGTTTCCTCTTCAAGTACCCCTAGGAACGGACTGTGGAAATGCACTTTCATTGATATGGGTTGCCAAGCTTCTAAGAAATATCGAGTTTCCGAAATACCAGTAAATATTTTTTCACCCAAACTTGATGATACTTGGTGGTAATGATCAGCACACAAATCCCACTTGGCTCACCAAATTTTGTTCATCTAGGATGAAGCATTCGTGTACAGTAGCAGTTTTTATATTTAGGTTTCCCTCTGTTCTCTCCTATATAGATAGATGAATTTGGAACTCTAAATCCAACATGGATTGTAGTACCTCTTTGAAACTTGACAAAATAAAGGAGTTCTCAATTTTGTCTCTATGGTTTGTTTCCTCTTCAAGTAGCCCTAGGCATAGACTGTGGAAAAGCACTTTCATTGAGAGGGGTTGCCAAGCTTCTAAGAAATAACGAGTTTCCGAAATACCAACAAATATTTTTTCACACAATCTAGTTGATACTTGGTGGTAATGATCAGTACACAAATCCCACTTGGCTCACCAAATTTTGTTCTTCTAGGTTGAAGCGTTCGTCTACAGTAGCAGTTTTTATATTTAGGTTTCTCTCTGTTCTCTCCTATGTAGATAGATGAATTTGGAACTCTAAATCCAACATGGTTTGTAGTAGCTCTTTGAAACTTGACAAAATAAAGGAGTTCTCAGTTTTGTCTCTATGGTTTGTTTTCTCTTCAAGTAGCCCTAGGCACAGACTGTGGAAAAGCACTTTCATTGAGAGGGGTTGCCAAGCTTCTAAGAAATAACGAATTTCAGAAATACCAGCAAATATTTTTTCACCCAATCTTGATGATACTTGGTGGTAATGATCAGTACACAAATCCCACGTGGCTTACCAAATTTTGTTCTTCTAGGGTGAAGCGTTCGTCTTCAGTACCAGTTTTTATATTTAGGTTTCCCTCTGTTCTCTCCTATATAGATAGATGAATTTGGAACTATAAATCCAACATGCTTTGTAGTAGCTCCTTGAAACTTGACAAAATAAAGGAGTTCTCAGTTTTGTCTCTATGGTTTGGTTCCTCTTCAAGTAGCCCTAGGCACACACTGTGGAAAAGCACTTTCACTGAGAGGGTTTGCCAAGCTTCTAAGAAATAACGAGTTTCCTAAATACCAGCAAATATTTTTTCACACAATCTTGTTGATACTTGGTGGTAATGATCAGTACACAAATCCCACTTGGCTCACCATATTTTGTTCTTCTAGGTTGAAGCGTTCATCCACAGTAGCAGTTTTTATATTTAGGTTTCCCTCGGTTCTCTCCTATATAGATAGATGAAGTTGGAAATCTAAATCCAACATGGTTTGTAGTAGCTCTTTGAAACTTGACAAAATAATGGAGTTCTCAGATTTGTCTCTATGGTTTGTTTCCTCTTCACATAGCCCTAGGCACAGACTGTGGAAAGCACTTTCATTGAGAGGGGTTGCCAAGCTTCTAAGAAATAACGAGTTTCCGAAATACCAGCAAATATTTTTTCACCCAATCTTGATGATACTTGGTGGTAATGATCAGTACACAAATCCCACTTGGCTCACCAAATTTTGTTCTTCTAGGTTGAAGCGTTCGTCTACAGTAGCAGTTTTTATATTTAGGTTTCCCTCTGTTCTCTCCCATATAGATAGATGAATTTAAAACTCTAAATCCAACATGGTTTGTAGTAGCTCTTTGAAACTTGACAACATAAAGGAGTTCTCAGTTTTGTCTCTATGGTTTGTTTCCACTTCAAGTAGCCCTAGGCACAGACTGTGGAAAAGCACTTTCATTGAGAGGGGTTGCCAAGCTTCTAAGAAATTACGAGTTTCCGAAATACCAGCAAATATTTTTTCACCCAATCTTGATGATACTTGGTGGTAGTGATCAGTACACAAATCCCAATTGGCTCACCACATTTTGTTCTTCTAGGTTGAAGCGTTCGTCTACAGTAGCAGTTTATATATTTAGGTTTCCCTCTGTTCTCTCCTATATAGATAGATGAATTTGGAACTCTAAATCCAACATGGATTGTAGTAGCTCTTTGAAACTTGACAAAATAAAGGAGTTCTCAGTTTTGTCTCTATGGTTTGTTTCCTCTTCAAGTAGCCCTAGGCACAGACTGTGGAAAAGCACTTTCATTGAGAGGGGTTGCCAAGCTTCTAAGAAATAACGAGTTTCCGAAATACCAGCAAATATTTTTTCAACCAAATTTGATGATTCTTTTTGGTAATGATCAGTACACAAATCCCACTTTGCTCACCAAATTTTGTTCTTCTAGGATCAAGCATTCGTCTACAGAGGCAGTTTTTATATTTCATTCCCCTCTGTTCTCTCCTATATAGATAGATGAATTTGGAATTCTAAATCCAGCATGGTTTGTAGTAGGTCTTTGAAACTTGACAAAATAAAGAAATTCCCTGTTTTTTCTCTATGGTTTGTTTCCTCTTCAAGTAGCCCTAGGCACAGACTGTGGAAAAGCACTTTCATTGAGAGGGGTTGCCAAGCTTCTAAGAAATAACGAGTTTCCGAAATACCAGCAAATATTTTTTCACCCAAATTTGATGATACATGGTGGTAATGATCAGTACACAATTCCCACTTGGCTTACCAAATTTTGTTTTCTAAGTTGAAGCGTTCGTCTACAGTAGCAGTTTTTATATTTAGGTTTCCCTCTGTTCTCTCCTATATAGATAGATGAATTTGGAACTCTAAATCCAACAAAGTTTGTAGTAGCTCTTTGAAACTTGACAAAATAAAGGAGTTCTCAGATTTGTCTCTATGGTTTGTTTCCTCTTCACATAGCCCTAGGCACAGACTGTGGAAAAGCATTTTCATTGAGAGGGGTTGCCAAGCTTCTAAGAAATAACGAGTTTCCGAAATACCATCAAATATTTTTTCACCCAATCTTGATGATACTTGGTGGTAATGATCAGTACACAAATCCCACTTGGCTCACCAAATTTTGTTCTTCTAGGTTGAAGCGTTTGTCTACAGTAGCAGTTTTTATATTTAGGTTTCCCTATGTTCTCTCATATATAGATAGATGAATTTGGAACTCTAAATCCAACATGGTTTGTAGTAGCTCTTTGAAACTTGACAAAAAAAGGAGTTCTCAGATTTGTCTCTATGGCTTGTTTCCTCTTCAAGTACCCCTAGGAACGGACTGTGGAAATGCACTTTCATTGATATGGGTTGCCAAGCTTCTAAGAAATATCGAGTTTCCGAAATACCAGCAAATATTTTTTCACCCAAACTTGATGATACTTGGTGGTAATGATCAGCACACAAATCCCACTTGGCTCACCAAATTTTGTTCATCTAGGATGAAGCATTCGTGTACAGTAGCAGTTTTTATATTTAGGTTTCCCTCTGTTCTCTCCTATATAGATAGATGAATTTGGAACTCTAAATCCAACATGGATTGTAGTACCTCTTTGAAACTTGACAAAATAAAGGAGTTCTCAATTTTGTCTCTATGGTTTGTTTCCTCTTCAAGTAGCCCTAGGCATAGACTGTGGAAAAGCACTTTCATTGAGAGGGGTTGCCAAGCTTCTAAGAAATAACGAGTTTCCGAAATACCAGCAAATATTTTTTCACACAATCTAGTTGATACTTGGTGGTAATGATCAGTACACAAATCCCACTTGGCTCACCAAATTTTGTTCTTCTAGGTTGAAGCGTTCGTCTACAGTAGCAGTTTTTATATTTAGGTTTCTCTCTGTTCTCTCCTATGTAGATAGATGAATTTGGAACTCTAAATCCAACATGGTTTGTAGTAGCTCTTTGAAACTTGACAAAATAAAGGAGTTCTCAGATTAGTCTCTATGGTTTGTTTCCTCTTCAAGTAGCCCTAGGCACAGACTGTGGAAAAGCACTTTCATTGAGAGGGGTTGCCAAGCTTCTAAGAAATAACGAGTTTCCGAAATACCAGCAAATATTTTTTCAACCAAATTTGATGATTCTTTTTGGTAATGATCAGTACACAAATCCCACTTTGCTCACCAAATTTTGTTCTTCTAGGATCAAGCATTCGTCTACAGAGGCAGTTTTTATATTTCGTTCCCCTCTGTTCTCTCCTATATAGATAGATGAATTTGGAATTCTAAATCCAGCATGGTTTGTAGTAGCTCTTTGAAACTTGACAAAATAAAGAAATTCCCTGTTTTGTCTCTATGGTTTGTTTCCTCTTCAAGTAGCCCTAGGCACAGACTGTGGAAAAGCACTTTCATTGAGAGGGGTTGCCAAGCTTCTAAGAAATAACGAGTTTCCGAAATACCAGCAAATATTTTTTCACCCAAATTTGATGATACATGGTGGTAATGATCAGTACACAATTCCCACTTGGCTTACCAAATTTTGTTTTCTAAGTTGAAGCGTTCGTCTACAGTAGCAGTTTTTATATTTAGGTTTCCCTCTGTTCTCTCCTATATAGATAGATGAATTTGGAACTCTAAATCCAACAAAGTTTGTAGTAGCTCTTTGAAACTTGACAAAATAAAGGAGTTCTCAGATTTGTCTCTATGGTTTGTTTCCTCTTCACATAGCCCTAGGCACAGACTGTGGAAAAGCATTTTCATTGAGAGGGGTTGCCAAGCTTCTAAGAAATAACGAGTTTCCGAAATACCATCAAATATTTTTTCACCCAATCTTGATGATACTTGGTGGTAATGATCAGTACACAAATCCCACTTGGCTCACCAAATTTTGTTCTTCTAGGTTGAAGCGTTTGTCTACAGTAGCAGTTTTTATATTTAGGTTTCCCTATGTTCTCTCATATATAGATAGATGAATTTGGAACTCTAAATCCAACATGGTTTGTAGTAGCTCTTTGAAACTTGACAAAAAAAGGAGTTCTCAGATTTGTCTCTATGGCTTGTTTCCTCTTCAAGTACCCCTAGGAACGGACTGTGGAAATGCACTTTCATTGATATGGGTTGCCAAGCTTCTAAGAAATATCGAGTTTCCGAAATACCAGCAAATATTTTTTCACCCAAACTTGATGATACTTGGTGGTAATGATCAGCACACAAATCCCACTTGGCTCACCAAATTTTGTTCATCTAGGATGAAGCATTCGTGTACAGTAGCAGTTTTTATATTTAGGTTTCCCTCTGTTCTCTCCTATATAGATAGATGAATTTGGAACTCTAAATCCAACATGGATTGTAGTACCTCTTTGAAACTTGACAAAATAAAGGAGTTCTCAATTTTGTCTCTATGGTTTGTTTCCTCTTCAAGTAGCCCTAGGCATAGACTGTGGAAAAGCACTTTCATTGAGAGGGGTTGCCAAGCTTCTAAGAAATAACGAGTTTCCGAAATACCAGCAAATATTTTTTCACACAATCTAGTTGATACTTGGTGGTAATGATCAGTACACAAATCCCACTTGGCTCACCAAATTTTGTTCTTCTAGGTTGAAGCGTTCGTCTACAGTAGCAGTTTTTATATTTAGGTTTCTCTCTGTTCTCTCCTATGTAGATAGATGAATTTGGAACTCTAAATCCAACATGGTTTGTAGTAGCTCTTTGAAACTTGACAAAATAAAGGAGTTCTCAGATTAGTCTCTATGGTTTGTTTCCTCTTCAAGTAGCCCTAGGCACAGACTGTGGAAAAGCACTTTCATTGAGAGGGGTTGCCAAGCTTCTAAGAAATAACGAGTTTCCGAAATACCAGCAAATATTTTTTCAACCAAATTTGATGATTCTTTTTGGTAATGATCAGTACACAAATCCCACTTTGCTCACCAAATTTTGTTCTTCTAGGATCAAGCATTCGTCTACAGAGGCAGTTTTTATATTTCGTTCCCCTCTGTTCTCTCCTATATAGATAGATGAATTTGGAATTCTAAATCCAGCATGGTTTGTAGTAGCTCTTTGAAACTTGACAAAATAAAGAAATTCCCTGTTTTGTCTCTATGGTTTGTTTCCTCTTCAAGTAGCCCTAGGCACAGACTGTGGAAAAGCACTTTCATTGAGAGGGGTTGCCAAGCTTCTAAGAAATAACGAGTTTCCGAAATACCAGCAAATATTTTTCACCCAAATTTGATGATACATGGTGGTAATGATCAGTACACAATTCCCACTTGGCTTACCAAATTTTGTTTTCTAAGTTGAAGCGTTCGTCTACAGTAGCAGTTTTTATATTTAGGTTTCCCTCTGTTCTCTCCTATATAGATAGATGAATTTGGAACTCTAAATCCAACAAAGTTTGTAGTAGCTCTTTGAAACTTGACAAAATAAAGGAGTTCTCAGATTTGTCTCTATGGTTTGTTTCCTCTTCACATAGCCCTAGGCACAGACTGTGGAAAAGCATTTTCATTGAGCGGGGTTGCCAAGCTTCTAAGAAATAACGAGTTTCCGAAATACCATCAAATATTTTTTAACCCAATCTTGATGATACTTGGTGGTAATGATCAGTACACAAATCCCACTTGGCTCACCAAATTTTGTTCTTCTAGGTTGAAGCATTTGTCTACAGTAGCAGTTTTTATATTTAGGTTTCCCTATGTTCTCTCATATATAGATAGATGAATTTGGAACTCTAAATCCAACATGGTTTGTAGTAGCTCTTTGAAACTTGACAAAAAAAGGAGTTCTCAGATTTGTCTCTATGGCTTGTTTCCTCTTCAAGTACCCCTAGGAACGGACTGTGGAAATGCACTTTCATTGATATGGGTTGCCAAGCTTCTAAGAAATATCGAGTTTCCGAAATACCAGCAAATATTTTTCACCCAAACTTGAATGATACTTGGTGGTAATGATCAGCACACAAATCCCACTTGGCTTCACCAAATTTTGTTCATCTAGGATGAAGCATTCGTGTACAGTAGCAGTTTTTATATTTAGGTTTCCCTCTGTTCTCTCCTATATAGATAGATGAATTTGGAACTCTACATCCAACATGGATTGTAGTACCTCTTTGAAACTTGACAAAATAAAGGAGTTCTCAATTTTGTCTCTATGGTTTGTTTCCTCTTAAGTTAGAAGCATAGACTGTGGAAAAGCACTTTCATTGAGAGGGGTTGCCAAGCTTCTAAGAAATAACGAGTTTCCGAAATACCAGCAAATATTTTTTCACACAATCTAGTTGATACTTGGTGGTAATGATCAGTACAAAAATACCACTTGGCTCACCAAATTTTGTTCTTCTAGGTTGAAGCGTTCGTCTACAGTAGCAGTTTTTATATTTAGGTTTTCTCTCTGTTCTCTCCTATGTAGATAGATGAATTTGGAACTCTAAATCCAACATGGTTTGTAGTAGCTCTTTGAAACTTGACAAAATAAAGGATTTCTCAGTTTTGTCTCTTTGGTTTGTTCCTCTTAAAGTAGACCTAGGCACAGACTGTGGAAATCACTTTCATTGAGATGGGTTGCCAAGCTTCTAAGAAATAACGAGTTTCCTAAATACCAGCAAATATTTTTTCACACAATCTTGTTGATACTTGGTGGTAATGATCAGTACACAAATCCCACTTGGCTCACCATATTTTGTTCTTCTAGGTTGAAGCGTTCATCCACAGTAGCAGTTTTTATATTTAGGTTTCCCTCGGTTCTCTCCTATATAGATAGATGAAGTTGGAACTCTAAATCCAACATGGATTGTAGTAGCTCTTTGAAACTTGACAAAATAAAGGAGTTCTCAGTTTTGTCTCTATGGTTTGTTTCCACTTCAAGTAGCCCTAGGCACAGACTGTGGAAAAGCACTTTCATTGAGAGGGGTTGCCAAGCTTCTAAGAAATTACGAGTCTCCGAAATACCAGCAAATATTTTTTCACCCAATCTTGATGATACTTGGTGGTAGTGATCAGTACACAAATCCCAATTGGCTCACCACATTTTGTTCTTCTAGGTTGAAGCGTTCGTCTACAGTAGCAGTTTATATATTTAGGTTTCCCTCTGTTCTCTCCTATATAGATAGATGAATTTGGAACTCTAAATCCAACATGGATTGTAGTAGCTCTTTGAAACTTGACAAAATAAAGGAGTTCTCAGTTTTGTCTCTATGGTTTGTTTCCTCTTCAAGTAGCCCTAGGCACAGACTGTGGAAAAGCACTTTCATTGTGAGGGGTTGCCAAGCTTCTAAGAAATAACGAGTTTCCGAAATACCAGCAAATATTTTTTCACCCAATCTTGATAATACTTGGTGGTAATGATCAGTACACAAATCCCACTTGGCTCACCATATTTTGTTTTTCTAGGTTGAAGCGTTCGTCCACAGTACCAGTTTTTATATTTAGGTTTCCCTTTGTTCTCTCCTATATAGATAGATGAATTTGGTACTCTAAATCCAACATGGTTTGTAGTAGCTCTTTGAACCTGACAAAATAAAGGAGTTCTCAGTTTTGTCTCTATGGTTTGTTTCCTCTTCAAGTAGCCCTAGGCACAGACTGTGGAAAAGCACTTTCATTGAGAGGGGTTGCCAAGCTTCTAAGAAATAACGAGTTTCGAAATAACAGCAAATATTTTTTCACCCAAATTTGATGATTCTTGGTGGTAATGATCAGTACACAAATCCCACTTGGCTCACGAAATTTTGTTCTTCTAGTTTGAAGCTTTCGTCTACAGTAGCAGTTTTTATATTTAGGTTTCCCTTTGTTCTCTCGTATTTAGATAGATGAATTTATAACTCTAAATCCAGCATGGTTTGTAGTAGCTCTTTGAAACTTGACAAAATAAAGAAATTCCCTGTTTTGTCTCTATGGTTTGTTTCCTCTTCAAGTAGCCCTAGGCACAGACTGTGGAAAAGCACTTTCTTTGAGAGGGGTTGCCAAGCTTCTAAGAAATAACGAGTTTCCGAAATACCAGCAAATATTTTTTCACCAAATTTGATGATACTTGGTGGTAATGATCAGTACACAAATCCCACTTGGCTTACCAAATTTTGTTCTTCTAAGTTGAAGCGTTCGTCTACAGTAGCAGTTTTTATATTTATTTTTCCCTCTGTTCTCTCCTATATAGATAGATGAATTTGGAACTCCAAATCCAACATGGTTTGTAGTAACACTTTGAAACTTGACAAAATAAAGGAGTTCTCAGATTTGTCTCTGTGGTTTGTTTCCTCTTCACATAGCCCTAGGCACAGACTGTGGAAAAGCACTTTCATTGAGAGGGGTTGCCAAGGTTCTAAGAAATTACGAGTTTCCGAAATACCAGCAAATATTTTTTCACCAAATCTTGATGATACTTGGTGCTAATGATCAGTACACAAATCCCACTTGGCTCACCAAATTTTGTTATTCTAGGTTGAAGCGTTCGTCTACAGTAGCAGTTTTTATGTTTAGGTTTCTCTCTGTTCTCTCCTATATAGATAGATGAATTTGGAACTCTAAATCCAACATGGATTGTAGTAGCTCTTTGAAACTTGACAAAATAAAGGAGGTCTCAGATATGTCTCTATGGTTTGTTTCCTCTTCAAGTAGCCCTAGGCACAGACTGTGGAAAAGCACTTTCATTGAGAGGGGTTGCCAAGCTTCTAAGAAATAACGAGTTTCGAAATACCAGCAAATATTTTTTCACCCAAATTTGATGATTCTTGGTGGTAATCATCAGTACACAAATCCCACTTGGCTCACGAAATTTTGTTCTTCTAGTTTGAAGCGTTCGTCTACAGTAGCATTTTTTATATTTAGGTTTCCCTTTGTTCTCTCCTATATAGATAGATGAATTTGGAACTCTAAATCCAACATGGTTTGTAGTAGCTCTTTGAAACTTGACAAAATAAAGGAGTTCTGAGATTTGCCTCTATGGTTTGTTTCCTCTTAAAGTAGCCCTAGGCACAGACTGTGGAATAGCATTTTCATTGAGAGGGGTCGCCAAACTTCTAAGAAATAAGGAGTTTCCGAATACCAGCAAATATTTTTTCACCCAATCTTGATGATACTTCGTGGTAATGATCAGTACACAAATCCCACTTGGCTAACCAAATTTTGTTCTTCTAGGTTGAAGCGTTCGTCTACAGTAGCAGTTTTTATATTTAAGTTTCCCTCGGTTCTCTCCGATATAGATAGATGAATTTGGTACTCTAAATCCAACATGGTTTGTAGTAGCTCTTTGAAACTGACAAAATAAAGGAGTTCTCAGTTTTGTCTCTATGGTTTGTTTCCTCTTCAAGTAGCCCTAGGCACAGACTGTGGAAAAGCACTTTCATTGAGAGGGGTTGCCAAGCTTCTAAGAAATAACGAGTTTCGAAATAACAGCAAATATTTTTTCACCCAAATTTGATGATTTGATGATTCTTGGTGGTAATGATAAGTACACAAATCCCACTTGGCTCACGAAATTTTGTTATTCTAGTTTAAAGCTTTCGTCTACAGTAGCAGTTTTTATATTTAGGTTTCCCTTTGTTCTCTCGTATTTAGATAGATGAATTTGGAACTCTAAATCCAACATGGTTTGTAGTAGCTCTTTGAAACTTGACAAAATAAAGGAGTTCTCAGTTTTGTCTCTATGGTTTGTTTCCTCTTCAAGTAGCCCTAGGCACAGACTGTGGAAAGCACTTTCATTGAGAGGGGTTGCCAAGCTTCTAAGAAATAACGAGTTTCCGAAATACCAGCAAATATTTTCTCACCCAATCTTGATGATACTTGGTGGTAATGATCAGTACACAAATCCCACTTGGCTCACCAAATTTTGTTCTTCTAGGTTGAAGCGTTCGTCTACAGTAGCAGTTTTTATATTTAGGTTTCCCTCTCTTCTCTCCCATATAGATACATGAATTTGGAACTCTAAATCTAACATGGTTTGTAGTAGCTCTTTGAAACTTGACAAAATAAAGGAGTTCTCAGTTTTGTCTCTATGGTTTGTTTCCTCTTCAAGTAGCCCTAGGCACAGACTGTGGAAAGCACTTTCATTGAGAGGGGTTGCCAAGCTTCTAAGAAATAACGATTTTCCGAAATACCAGCAAATATTTTTTCACCCAATCTTGATGATACTTGGTGGTAATGATCAGTACACAAATCCCACTTGGCTCACCAAATTTTGTTCTTCTAGGTTGAAGCGTTCGTCTACAGTAGCAGTTTTTATATTTAGGTTTCCCTCTCTTCTCTCCGATATAGATAGATGAATTTGGAACTCTAAATCCAACATGGTTTGAAGTAGCTCTTTGAAACTTGACAAAATAAAGGAGTTCTCAGTTTTGTCTCTATGGTTTGTTTCCTCTTCAAGTAGCCCTAGGCACAGACTGTGGAAAAGCACTTTCATTGAGAGGAGTTGCCAAGCTTCTAAGAAATTACGAGTTTCCGAAATACCGGCAAATATTATTTCACCAAATCTTGATGATACTTGGTGCTAATGATCCGTACACAAATCCCACTTGGCTCACCAAATTTTGTTCTTCTAAGTTGAAGCGTTCGTCTACAGTAGCAGTTTTTATATTTAGGTTTCCCTCTGTTCTCTCCTACATAGAAAGATGAATTTGGAACTCTAAATCCAACATGGTTTGTAGTAGCTCTTTGAAACTTGACAAAATAAAGAAGGTCTCAGTTTTGTCGCTATGGTTTGTTTCCTCTTCAAGTAGCCCTAGGCACAGACTGTGGAAAAGCACTTTAATTGAGAGGGGTTCCCAAGCTTCTACGAAATAACGAGTTTCCGAAATACCAGCAAATATTTTTTCACCCAATCTTGATGATACTTGGTGGTAATGATCAGTACACAAATCCCACTTGGCTTACCAAATTTTGTTCTTCTAAGTTGAAGCGTTCGTCTACAGTAGGAGTTTTTATATTTAGGTTTCCCTCTGTTCTCTCCTATATAGATAGATGAATTTGGAACTCTAAATCCAAGATGGTTTGTAGTAGCTCTTTGAAACTTGACAAAATAATGGAGTTCTCAGATTTGTCTCTATGGTTTGTTTCCTCTTCACATAGCCCTAGCCACAGACTGTGGAAAATCATTTTCATTGAGAGGGGTTGCCAAGCTTCTAAGAAATAACGAGTTTCCGAAATACCATCAAATATTTTTTCACCCAATCTTGATGATACTTGGTGGTAATGATCAGTACACAAATCCCACTTGGCTCACCAAATTTTGTTCTTCTAGGATCAAGCATTCGTCTACAGAGGCAGTTTTTATATTTCGTTCCCCTCTGTTCTCTCCTATATAGATAGATGAATTTGGAATTCTAAATCCAGCATGGTTTGTAGTAGCTCTTTGAAACTTGACAAAATAAAGAAATTCCCTGTTTTGTCTCTATGGTTTGTTTCCTCTTCAAGTAGCCCTAGGCACAGACTGTGGAAAAGCACTTTCATTGAGAGGGGTTGCCAAGCTTCTAAGAAATAACGAGTTTCCGAAATACCAGCAAATATTTTTTCACCCAAATTTGATGATACATGGTGGTAATGATCAGTACACAATTCCCACTTGGCTTACCAAATTTTGTTTTCTAAGTTGAAGCGTTCGTCTACAGTAGCAGTTTTTATATTTAGGTTTCCCTCTGTTCTCTCCTATATAGATAGATGAATTTGGAACTCTAAATCCAACAAAGTTTGTAGTAGCTCTTTGAAACTTGACAAAATAAAGGAGTTCTCAGATTTGTCTCTATGGTTTGTTTCCTCTTCACATAGCCCTAGGCACAGACTGTGGAAAAGCATTTTCATTGAGAGGGGTTGCCAAGCTTCTAAGAAATAACGAGTTTCCGAAATACCATCAAATATTTTTTCACCCAATCTTGATGATACTTGGTGGTAATGATCAGTACACAAATCCCACTTGGCTCACCAAATTTTGTTCTTCTAGGTTGAAGCGTTTGTCTACAGTAGCAGTTTTTATATTTAGGTTTCCCTATGTTCTCTCATATATAGATAGATGAATTTGGAACTCTAAATCCAACATGGTTTGTAGTAGCTCTTTGAAACTTGACAAAAAAAGGAGTTCTCAGATTTGTCTCTATGGCTTGTTTCCTCTTCAAGTACCCCTAGGAACGGACTGTGGAAATGCACTTTCATTGATATGGGTTGCCAAGCTTCTAAGAAATATCGAGTTTCCGAAATACCAGCAAATATTTTTTCACCCAAACTTGATGATACTTGGTGGTAATGATCAGCACACAAATCCCACTTGGCTCACCAAATTTTGTTCATCTAGGATGAAGCATTCGTGTACAGTAGCAGTTTTTATATTTAGGTTTCCCTCTGTTCTCTCCTATATAGATAGATGAATTTGGAACTCTACATCCAACATGGATTGTAGTACCTCTTTGAAACTTGACAAAATAAAGGAGTTCTCAATTTTGTCTCTATGGTTTGTTTCCTCTTCAAGTAGCCCTAGGCATAGACTGTGGAAAAGCACTTTCATTGAGAGGGGTTGCCAAGCTTCTAAGAAATAACGAGATTCCGAAATACCAGCAAATATTTTTTCACACAATCTAGTTGATACTTGGTGGTAATGATCAGTACAAAAATACCACTTGGCTCACCAAATTTTGTTCTTCTAGGTTGAAGCGTTTGTCTACAGTAGCAGTTTTTATATTTAGGTTTCTCTCTGTTCTCTCCTATGTAGATAGATGAATTTGGAACTCTAAATCCAACATGGTTTGTAGTAGCTCTTTGAAACTTGACAAAATAAAGGAGTTCTCAGATTAGTCTCTATGGTTTGTTTCCTCTTCAAGTAGCCCTAGGCACAGACTGTGGAAAAGCACTTTCACTGAGAGGTTTTGCCAAGCTTCTAAGAAATTACGAGTTTACGAAATACCAGCAAATATTTTTTCACCCAATCTAGATGATACTTGGTGGTAATGATCAGTACACAAATCCCACTTGGCTCACCAAATTTTGTTCTTCTAGGTTGAAGCGTTCGTCTACAGTAGCAGTTTTTATATTTAGGTTTCTCTCTGTTCTCTCGTGTATAGATAGATGAATTTGGAACTCTAAATCCAACATGGTTTTTAGTAGCTCTTTGAAACTTGACAAAATAAAGGAGTTCTCAGTTTTGTCTCTATGGTTTGTTTTCTCTTCAAGTAGCCCTAGGCACAGACTGTGGAAAAGCACTTTCATTGAGAGGGGTTGCCAAGCTTCTAAGAAATAACGAATTTCCGAAATACCAGCAAATATTTTTTCACCCAATCTTGATGATACTTGGTGGTAATGATCAGTACACAAATCCCACGTGGCTTACCAAATTTTGTTCTTCTAGGTTGAAGCGTTCGTCTTCAGTAGCAGTTTTTATATTTAGGTTTCCCTCTGTTCTCTCCTATATAGATAGATGAATTTGGAACTATAAATCCAACATGCTTTGTAGTAGCTCCTTGAAACTTGACAAAATAAAGGAGTTCTCAGTTTTGTCTCTATGGTTTGGTTCCTCTTCAAGTAGCCCTAGGCACACACTGTGGAAAAGCACTTTCACTGAGAGGGTTTGCGAAGCTTCTAAGAAATTACGAGTTTCCGAAATACCAGCAAATATTTTTTCACCCAATCTTGATGATACTTGGTGGTAATTATCAGTACCCAAATCCCACTTGGCTCACCAAATTTTGTTCTTCTAGGATGAAGCATTCGTCTACAGTCGCAGTTTTTATATTTAGGTTTCCCTCTGTTCTCTCCTCTATAGATAGATGAATTTGGAACTATAAATCCAACATGGATTGTAGTAGCTCTTTGAAACTTGACAAAATAAAGGATTTCTCAGTTTTGTCTCTTTGGTTTGTTTCCTCTTAAAGTAGACCTAGGCACAGACTGTGGAAATCACTTTCATTGAGATGGGTTGCCAAGCTTCTAAGAAATAACGAGTTTCCTAAATACCAGCAAATATTTTTTCACACAATCTTGTTGATACTTGGTGGTAATGATCAGTACACAAATCCCACTTGGCTCACCATATTTTGTTCTTCTAGGTTGAAGCGTTCATCCACAGTAGCAGTTTTTATATTTAGGTTTCCCTCGGTTCTCTCCTATATAGATAGATTAAGTTGGAAATCTAAATCCAACATGGTTTGTAGTAGCTCTTTGAAACTTGACAAAATAAAGGAGTTCTCAGATTTGTCCCTATGGTTTGTTTCCTCTTCACATAGCCCTAGGCACAGACTGTGGAAAGCACTTTCATTGAGAGGGGTTGCCAAGCTTCTAAGAAATAACGAGTTTCCGAAATACCAGCAAATATTTTTTCACCCAATCTTGATGATACTTGGTGGTAATGATCAGTACACAAATCCCACTTGGCTCACCAAATTTTGTTCTTCTAGGTTGAAGCGTTCGTCTACAGTAGCAGTTTTTATATTTAGGTTTCCCTCTGTTCTCTCCTATATAGATAGATGAATTTGGAACTCCAAATCCAACATGGTTTGTAGTAACACTTTGAAAGTTGACAAAATAAAGGAGTTCTCAGATTTGTCTCTGTGGTTTGTTTCCTCTTCACATAGCCCTAGGCACAGACTGTGGAAAAGCACTTTCATTGAGAGGGGTTGCCAAGCTTCTAAGAAATTACGAGTTTCCGAAATACCAGCAAATATTTTTTCACCAAATCTTGATGATACTTGGTGCTAATGATCAGTACACAAATCCCACTTGGCTCACCAAATTTTGTTATTCTAGGTTGAAGCGTTCGTCTACAGTAGCAGTTTTTATATTTAGGTTTCTCTCTGTTCTCTCCTATATAGATAGATGAATTTGGAACTCTAAATCCAACATGGATTGTAGTAGCTCTTTGAAACTTGACAAAATAAAGGAGGTCTCAGATATGTCTCTATGGTTTGTTTCCTCTTCAAGTAGCCCTAGGCACAGACTGTGGAAAAGCACTTTCATTGAGAGGGGTTGCCAAGCTTCTAAGAAATAACGAGTTTCGAAATACCAGCAAATATTTTTTCACCCAAATTTGATGATTCTTGGTGGTAATCATCAGTACACAAATCCCACTTGGCTCACGAAATTTTGTTCTTCTAGTTTGAAGCGTTCGTCTACAGTAGCAGTTTTTATATTTAGGTTTCCCTCTGTTCTCTCCTACATAGAAAGATGAATTTGGAACTCTAAATCCAACATGGTTTGTAGTAGCTCTTTGAAACTTGACAAAATAAAGAAGGTCTCAGTTTTGTCGCTATGGTTTGTTTCCTCTTCAAGTAGCCCTAGGCACAGACTGTGGAAAAGCACTTTAATTGAGAGGGGTTCCCAAGCTTCTACGAAATAACGAGTTTCCGAAATACCAGCAAATATTTTTTCACCCAATCTTGATGATACTTGGTGGTAATGATCAGTACACAAATCCCACTTGGCTTACCAAATTTTGTTCTTCTAAGTTGAAGCGTTCGTCTACAGTAGGAGTTTTTATATTTAGGTTTCCCTCTGTTCTCTCCTATATAGATAGATGAATTTGGAACTCTAAATCCAACATGGTTTGTAGTAGCTCTTTGAAACTTGACAAAATAATGGAGTTCTCAGATTTGTCTCTATGGTTTGTTTCCTCTTCACATAGCCCTAGCCACAGACTGTGGAAAATCATTTTCATTGAGAGGGGTTGCCAAGCTTCTAAGAAATAACGAGTTTCCGAAATACCAGCAAATATTATTTCACCCAATCTTGATGATACTTGGTGGTAATGATCAGTACACAAATCCCACTTGGCTCACCAAATTTTGTTCTTCTAGGTTGAAGCGTTCGTAGACAGTAGCAGTTTTTATATTTAGGTTTCCCTCGATTCTCTGATATATAGATGGATGAATTTGGAACTCTAAATCCAACATGGTTTGTAGTACATCTTTGAAACTTGACAAAATAAAGGAGTTCTCAGTTTTGTCTCTATGGTTTGTTTCCTGTTCAAGTAGCCCTAGGCACAGACTGTGGAAAGCACTTTCATTGAGAGGGGTTGCCAAGCTTCTACGAAATAACGAGTTTCCGAAATACCAGCAAATATTTTTTCACCCAATCTTGATAATACTTGGTGGTAATGATCAGTACACAAATCCCACTTGGCTCACCAAATTTTGTTCTTCTAGGTTGAAGCTTTCGTCTACAGTCGCAGTTTTTATATTTAGGTTTCCCTCTGTTCTCTCCTATATAGATAGATGAATTTGGAACTATAAATCCAACATGAATTGTAGTAGCTCTTTGAAACTTGACAAAATAAAGGAGTTCTCAGTTTTGTCTCTATGGTTTGTTTCCTCTTAAAGTAGACCTAGGCACAGACTGTAAAAATCACTTTCATTGAGATGGGTTGCCAAGCTTCTAAGAAATAACGAGTTTCCGATATACCAGCAACTATTTTTTCACACAATCTTGTTGATACTTGGTGGTAATGATCAGTACACAAATCCCACTTGGCTCACCATATTTTGTTCTTCTAGGTTGAAGCGTTCGTCTACAGTAGCAGTTTTTATATTTAAGTTTCCCTCGGTTCTCTCCTATATAGATAGATGAATTTGGTACTCTAAATCCAACATGGTTTGTAGTAGCTCTTTGAAACTGATAAAATAAATGAGTTCTCAGTTTTGTCTCTATGGTTTGTTTCCTCTTCAAGTAGCCCTAGGCACAGACTGTGGAAAAGCACTTTCATTGAGAGGGGTTGCCAAGCTTCTAAGAAATAACGAGTTTCGAAATACCAGCAAATATTTTTTCACCCAAATTTGATGATTCTTGGTGGTAATCATCAGTACACAAATCCCACTTGGCTCACGAAATTTTGTTCTTCTAGTTTGAAGCGTTCGTCTACAGTAGCATTTTTTATATTTAGGTTTCCCTTTGTTCTCTCCTATATAGATAGATGAATTTGGAACTCTAAATCCAACATGGTTTGTAGTAGCTCTTTGAAACTTGACAAAATAAAGGAGTTCTGAGATTTGCATCTATGGTTTGTTTCCTCTTAAAGTAGCCCTAGGCACAGACTGTGGAATAGCACTTTCATTGAGAGGGGTCGCCAAACTTCTAAGAAATAAGGAGTTTCCGAATACCAGCAAATATTTTTTCACCCAATCTTGATGATACTTCGTGGTAATGATCAGTACACAAATCCCACTTGGCTAACCAAATTTTGTTCTTCTAGGTTGAAGCGTTCGTCTACAGTAGCAGTTTTTATATTTAAGTTTCCCTCGGTTCTCTCCTATATAGATAGATGAATTTGGTACTCTAAATCCAACATGGTTTGTAGTAGCTCTTTGAAACTGACAAAATAAAGGAGTTCTCAGTTTTGTCTCTATGGTTTGTTTCCTCTTCAAGTAGCCCTAGGCACAGACTGTGGAAAAGCACTTTCATTGAGAGGGGTTGCCAAGCTTCTAAGAAATAATGAGTTTCGAAATAACAGCAAATATTTTTTCACCCAAATTTGATGATTCTTGGTGGTAATGATAAGTACACAAATCCCACTTGGCTCACGAAATTTTGTTCTTCTAGTTTAAAGCTTTCGTCTACAGTAGCAGTTTTTATATTTAGGTTTCCCTTTGTTCTCTCGTATTTAGATAGATGAATTTGGAACTCTAAATACAACATGGTTTGTAGTAGCTCTTTGAAACTTGACAAAATAAAGGAGTTCTCAGTTTTGTCTCTATGGTTTGTTTCCTCTTCAAGTAGCCCTAGGCACAGACTGTGGAAAGCACTTTCATTGAGAGGGGTTGCCAAGCTTCTAAGAAATAACGAGTTTCCGAAATACCAGCAAATATTTTCTCACCCAATCTTGATGATACTTGGTGGTAATGATCAGTACACAAATCCCACTTGGCTCACCAAATTTTGTTCTTCTAGGTTGAAGCGTTCGTCTACAGTAGCAGTTTTTATATTTAGGTTTCCCTCTCTTCTCTCCCATATAGATACATGAATTTGGAACTCTAAATCCAACATGGTTTGTAGTAGCTCTTTGAAACTTGACAAAATAAAGGAGTTCTCAGTTTTGTCTCTATGGTTTGTTTCCTCTTCAAGTAGCCCTAGGAACAGACTGTGGAAAGCACTTTCATTGAGAGGGGTTGCCAAGCTTCTAAGAAATAACGATTTTCCGAAATACCAGCAAATATTTTTTCACCCAATCTTGATGATACTTGGTGGTAATGATCAGTACACAAATCCCACTTGGCTCACCAAATTTTGTTCTTCTAGGTTGAAGCGTTCGTCTACAGTAGCAGTTTTTATATTTAGGTTTCCCTCTCTTCTCTCCGATATAGATAGATGAATTTGGAACTCTAAATCCAACATGGTTTGAAGTAGCTCTTTGAAACTTGACAAAATAAAGGAGTTCTCAGTTTTGTCTCTATGGTTTGTTTCCTCTTCAAGTAGCCCTAGGCACAGACTGTGGAAAAGCACTTTCATTGAGAGGTGTTGCCAAGCTTCTAAGAAATTACGAGTTTCCGAAATACCGGCAAATATTTTTTCACCAAATCTTGATGATACTTGGTGCTAATGATCAGTACACAAATCCCACTTGGCTCACCAAATTTTGTTCTTCTAAGTTGAAGCGTTCGTCTACAGTAGCAGTTTTTATATTTAGGTTTCCCTCTGTTCTCTCCTACATAGAAAGATGAATTTGGAACTCTAAATCCAACATGGTTTGTAGTAGCTCTTTGAAACTTGACAAAATAAAGAAGGTCTCAGTTTTGTCGCTATGGTTTGTTTCCTCTTCAAGTAGCCCTAGGCACAGACTGTGGAAAAGCACTTTAATTGAGAGGGGTTCCCAAGCTTCTACGAAATAACGAGTTTCCGAAATACCAGCAAATATTTTTTCACCCAATCTTGATGATACTTGGTGGTAATGATCAGTACACAAATCCCACTTGGCTTACCAAATTTTGTTCTTCTAAGTTGAAGCGTTCGTCTACAGTAGGAGTTTTTATATTTAGGTTTCCCTCTGTTCTCTCCTATATAGATAGATGAATTTGGAACTCTAAATCCAACATGGTTTGTAGTAGCTCTTTGAAACTTGACAAAATAATGGAGTTCTCAGATTTGTCTCTATGGTTTGTTTCCTCTTCACATAGCCCTAGCCACAGACTGTGGAAAATCATTTTCATTGAGAGCGGTTGCCAAGCTTCTAAGAAATAACGAGTTTCCGAAATACCAGCAAATATTATTTCACCCAATCTTGATGATACTTGGTGGTAATGATCAGTACACAAATCCCACTTGGCTCACCAAATTTTGTTCTTCTAGGTTGAAGCGTTCGTAGACAGTAGCAGTTTTTATATTTAGGTTTCCCTCGATTCTCTGATATATAGATGGATGAATTTGGAACTCTAAATCCAACATGGTTTGTAGTACATCTTTGAAACTTGACAAAATAAAGGAGTTCTCAGTTTTGTCTCTATGGTTTGTTTCCTGTTCAAGTAGCCCTAGGCACAGACTGTGGAAAGCACTTTCATTGAGAGGGGTTGCCAAGCTTCTACGAAATAACGAGTTTCCGAAATACCAGCAAATATTTTTTCACCCAATCTTGATAATACTTGGTGGTAATGATCAGTACACAAATCCCACTTGGCTCACCAAATTTTGTTCTTCTAGGTTGAAGCTTTCGTCTACAGTCGCAGTTTTTATATTTAGGTTTCCCTCTGTTCTCTCCTATATAGATAGATGAATTTGGAACTATAAATCCAACATGAATTGTAGTAGCTCTTTGAAACTTGACAAAATAAAGGATTTCTCAGTTTTGTCTCTATGGTTTGTTTCCTCTTAAAGTAGACCTAGGCACAGACTGTAAAAATCACTTTCATTGAGATGGGTTGCCAAGCTTCTAAGAAATAACGAGTTTCCGATATACCAGCAAATATTTTTTCACACAATCTTGTTGATACTTGGTGGTAATGATCAGTACACAAATCCCACTTGGCTCACCATATTTTGTTCTTCTAGGTTGAAGCGTTCGTCTACAGTAGCAGTTTTTATATTTAAGTTTCCCTCGGTTCTCTCCTATATAGATAGATGAATTTGGTACTCTAAATCCAACATGGTTTGTAGTAGCTCTTTGAAACTGACAAAATAAATGAGTTCTCAGTTTTGTCTCTATGGTTTGTTTCCTCTTCAAGTAGCCCTAGGCACAGACTGTGGAAAAGCACTTTCATTGAGAAGGGTTGCCAAGCTTCTAAGAAATAACGAGTTTCGAAATACCAGCAAATATTTTTTCACCCAAATTTGATGATTCTTGGTGGTAATCATCAGTACACAAATCCCACTTGGCTCACGAAATTTTGTTCTTCTAGTTTGAAGCGTTCGTCTACAGTAGCATTTTTTATATTTAGGTTTCCCTTTGTTCTCTCCTATATAGATAGATGAATTTGGAACTCTAAATCCAACATGGTTTGTAGTAGCTCTTTGAAACTTGACAAAATAAAGGAGTTCTGAGATTTGCCTCTATGGTTTGTTTCCTCTTAAAGTAGCCCTAGGCACAGACTGTGGAATAGCACTTTCATTGAGAGGGGTCGCCAAACTTCTAAGAAATAAGGAGTTTCCGAATACCAGCAAATATTTTTTCACCCAATCTTGATGATACTTCGTGGTAATGATCAGTACACAAATCCCACTTGGCTAACCAAATTTTGTTCTTCTAGGTTGAAGCGTTCGTCTACAGTAGCAGTTTTTATATTTAAGTTTCCCTCGGTTCTCTCCTATATAGATAGATGAATTTGGTACTCTAAATCCAACATGGTTTGTAGTAGCTCTTTGAAACTGACAAAATAAAGGAGTTCTCAGTTTTGTCTCTATGGTTTGTTTCCTCTTCAAGTAGCCCTAGGCACAGACTGTGGAAAAGCACTTTCATTGAGAGGGGTTGCCAAGCTTCTAAGAAATAACGAGTTTCGAAATAACAGCAAATATTTTTTCACCCAAATTTGATGATTCTTGGTGGTAATGATAAGTACACAAATCCCACTTGGCTCACGAAATTTTGTTCTTCTAGTTTAAAGCTTTCGTCTACAGTAGCAGTTTTTATATTTAGGTTTCCCTTTGTTCTCTCGTATTTAGATAGATGAATTTGGAACTCTAAATCCAACATGGTTTGTAGTAGCTCTTTGAAACTTGACAAAATAAAGGAGTTCTCAGTTTTGTCTCTATGGTTTGTTTCCTCTTCAAGTAGCCCTAGGCACAGACTGTGGAAAGCACTTTCATTGAGAGGGGTTGCCAAGCTTCTAAGAAATAACGAGTTTCCGAAATACCAGCAAATATTTTCTCACCCAATCTTGATGATACTTGGTGGTAATGATCAGTACACAAATCCCACTTGGCTCACCAAATTTTGTTCTTCTAGGTTGAAGCGTTCGTCTACAGTAGCAGTTTTTATATTTAGGTTTCCCTCTCTTCTCTCCCATATAGATACATGAATTTGGAACTCTAAATCCAACATGGTTTGTAGTAGCTCTTTGAAACTTGACAAAATAAAGGAGTTCTCAGTTTTGTCTCTATGGTTTGTTTCCTCTTCAAGTAGCCCTAGGCACAGACTGTGGAAAGCACTTTCATTGAGAGGGGTTGCCAAGCTTCTAAGAAATAACGATTTTCCGAAATACCAGCAAATATTTTTTCACCCAATCTTGATGATACTTGGTGGTAATGATCAGTACACAAATCCCACTTGGCTCACCAAATTTTGTTCTTCTAGGTTGAAGCGTTCGTCTACAGTAGCAGTTTTTATATTTAGGTTTCCCTCTCTTCTCTCCGATATAGATAGATGAATTTGGAACTCTAAATCCAACATGGTTTGAAGTAGCTCTTTGAAACTTGACAAAATAAAGGAGTTCTCAGTTTTGTCTCTATGGTTTGTTTCCTCTTCAAGTAGCCCTACGCACAGACTGTGGAAAAGCACTTTCATTGAGAGGTGTTGCCAAGCTTCTAAGAAATTACGAGTTTCCGAAATACCGGCAAATATTTTTTCACCAAATCTTGATGATACTTGGTGCTAATGATCAGTACACAAATCCCACTTGGCTCACCAAATTTTGTTCTTCTAAGTTGAAGCGTTCGTCTACAGTAGCAGTTTTTATATTTAGGTTTCCCTCTGTTCTCTCCTACATAGAAAGATGAATTTGGAACTCTAAATCCAACATGGTTTGTAGTAGCTCTTTGAAACTTGACAAAATAAAGAAGGTCTCAGTTTTGTCGCTATGGTTTGTTTCCTCTTCAAGTAGCCCTAGGCACAGACTGTGGAAAAGCACTTTAATTGAGAGGGGTTCCCAAGCTTCTACGAAATAACGAGTTTCCGAAATACCAGCAAATATTTTTTCACCCAATCTTGATGATACTTGGTGGTAATGATCAGTACACAAATCTCACTTGGCTTACCAAATTTTGTTCTTCTAAGTTGAAGCGTTCGTCTACAGTAGGAGTTTTTATATTTAGGTTTCCCTCTGTTCTCTCCTATATAGATAGATGAATTTGGAACTCTAAATCCAACATGGTTTGTTGTAGCTCTTTGAAACTTGACAAAATAATGGAGTTCTCAGATTTGTCTCTATGGTTTGTTTCCTCTTCACATAGCCCTAGCCACAGACTGTGGAAAATCATTTTCATTGAGAGCGGTTGCCAAGCTTCTAAGAAATAACGAGTTTCCGAAATACCAGCAAATATTATTTCACCCAATCTTGATGATACTTGGTGGTAATGATCAGTACACAAATCCCACTTGGCTCACCAAATTTTGTTCTTCTAGGTTGAAGCGTTCGTAGACAGTAGCAGTTTTTATATTTAGGTTTCCCTCGATTCTCTGATATATAGATGGATGAATTTGGAACTCTAAATCCAACATGGTTTGTAGTACATCTTTGAAACTTGACAAAATAAAGGAGTTCTCAGTTTTGTCTCTATGGTTTGTTTCCTGTTCAAGTAGCCCTAGGCACAGACTGTGGAAAGCACTTTCATTGAGAGGGGTTGCCAAGCTTCTACGAAATAACGAGTTTCCGAAATACCAGCAAATATTTTTTCACCCAATCTTGATAATACTTGGTGGTAATGATCAGTACACAAATCCCACTTGGCTCACCAAATTTTGTTCTTCTAGGTTGAAGCTTTCGTCTACAGTCGCAGTTTTTATATTTAGGTTTCCCTCTGTTCTCTCCTATATAGATAGATGAATTTGGAACTATAAATCCAACATGAATTGTAGTAGCTCTTTGAAAGTTGACAAAATAAAGGATTTCTCAGTTTTGTCTCTATGGTTTGTTTCCTCTTAAAGTAGACCTAGGCACAGACTGTAAAAATCACTTTCATTGAGATGGGTTGCCAAGCTTCTAAGAAATAACGAGTTTCCGATATACCAGCAAATATTTTTTCACACAATCTTGTTGATACTTGGTGGTAATGATCAGTACACAAATCCCACTTGGCTCACCATATTTTGTTCTTCTAGGTTGAAGCGTTCGTCTACAGTAGCAGTTTTTATATTTAAGTTTCCCTCGGTTCTCTCCTATATAGATAGATGAATTTGGTACTCTAAATCCAACATGGTTTGTAGTAGCTCTTTGAAACTGACAAAATAAAGGAGTTCTCAGTTTTGTCTCTATGGTTTGTTTCCTCTTCAAGTAGCCCTAGGCACAGACTGTGGAAAAGCACTTTCATTGAGAGGGGTTGCCAAGCTTCTAAGAAATAACGAGTTTCGAAATAACAGCAAATATTTTTTCACCCAAATTTGATGATTCTTGGTGGTAATGATAAGTACACAAATCCCACTTGGCTCACGAAATTTTGTTCTTCTAGTTTAAAGCTTTCGTCTACAGTAGCAGTTTTTATATTTAGGTTTCCCTTTGTTCTCTCGTATTTAGATAGATGAATTTGGAACTCTAAATCCAACATGGTTTGTAGTAGCTCTTTGAAACTTGACAAAATAAAGGAGTTCTCAGTTTTGTCTCTATGGTTTGTTTCCTCTTCAAGTAGCCCTAGGCACAGACTGTGGAAAGCACTTTCATTGAGAGGGGTTGCCAAGCTTCTAAGAAATAACGAGTTTCCGAAATACCAGCAAATATTTTCTCACCCAATCTTGATGATACTTGGTGGTAATGATCAGTACACAAATCCCACTTGGCTCACCAAATTTTGTTCTTCTAGGTTGAAGCGTTCGTCTACAGTAGCAGTTTTTATATTTAGGTTTCCCTCTTTTCTCTCCCATATAGATACATGAATTTGGAACTCTAAATCCAACATGGTTTGTAGTAGCTCTTTGAAACTTGACAAAATAAAGGAGTTCTCAGTTTTGTCTCTATGGTTTGTTTCCTCTTCAAGTAGCCCTAGGCACAGACTGTGGAAAGCACTTTCATTGAGAGGGGTTGCCAAGCTTCTAAGAAATAACGATTTTCCGAAATACCAGCAAATATTTTTTCACCCAATCTTGATGATACTTGGTGGTAATGATCAGTACACAAATCCCACTTGGCTCACCAAATTTTGTTCTTCTAGGTTGAAGCGTTCGTCTACAGTAGCAGTTTATATATTTAGGTTTCCCTCTCTTCTCTCCGATATAGATAGATGAATTTGGAACTCTAAATCCAACATGGTTTGAAGTAGCTCTTTGAAACTTGACAAAATAAAGGAGTTCTCAGTTTTGTCTCTATGGTTTGTTTCCTCTTCAAGTAGCCCTAGGCACAGACTGTGGAAAAGCACTTTCATTGAGAGGTGTTGCCAAGCTTCTAAGAAATTACGAGTTTCCGAAATACCGGCAAATATTTTTTCACCAAATCTTGATGATACTTGGTGCTAATGATCAGTACACAAATCCCACTTGGCTCACCAAATTTTGTTCTTCTAAGTTGAAGCGTTCGTCTACAGTAGCAGTTTTTATATTTAGGTTTCCCTCTGTTCTCTCCTACATAGAAAGATGAATTTGGAACTCTAAATCCAACATGGTTTGTAGTAGCTCTTTGAAACTTGACAAAATAAAGAAGGTCTCAGTTTTGTCGCTATGGTTTGTTTCCTCTTCAAGTAGCCCTAGGCACAGACTGTGGAAAAGCACTTTAATTGAGAGGGGTTCCCAAGCTTCTACGAAATAACGAGTTTCCGAAATACCAGCAAATATTTTTTCACCCAATCTTGATGATACTTGGTGGTAATGATCAGTACACAAATCCCACTTGGCTTACCAAATTTTAGTCTTCTAAGTTGAAGCGTTCGTCTACAGTAGGAGTTTTTATATTTAGGTTTCCCTCTGTTCTCTCCTATATAGATAGATGAATTTGGAACTCTAAATCCAACATGGTTTGTAGTAGCTCTTTGAAACTTGACAAAATAATGGAGTTCTCAGATTTGTCTCTATGGTTTGTTTCCTCTTCACATAGCCCTAGCCACAGACTGTGGAAAATCATTTTCATTGAGAGGGGTTGCCAAGCTTCTAAGAAATAACGAGTTTCGAAATACCAGCAAATATTATTTCACCCAATCTTGATGATACTTGGTGGTAATGATCAGTTCACAAATCCCACTTGGCTCACCAAATTTTGTTCTTCTAGGTTGAAGCGTTCGTAGAAAGTAGCAGTTTTTATATTTAGGTTTCCCTCGATTCTCTGATATATAGATGGATGAATTTGGAACTCTAAATCCAACATGGTTTGTAGTACATCTTTGAAACTTGACAAAATAAAGGAGTTCTCAGTTTTGTCTCTATGGTTTGTTTCCTGTTCAAGTAGCCCTAGGCACAGACTGTGGAAAGCACTTTCATTGAGAGGGGTTGCCAAGCTTCTAAGAAATAACGAGTTTCCGAAATACCAGCAAATATTTTTTCACCCAATCTTGATAATACTTGGTGGTAATGATCAGTACACAAATCCCACTTGGCTCACCAAATTTTGTTCTTCTAGGTTGAAGCTTTCGTCTACAGTCGCAGTTTTTATATTTAGGTTTCCCTCTGTTCTCTCCTATATAGATAGATGAATTTGGAACTATAAATCCAACATGAATTGTAGTAGCTCTTTGAAACTTGACAAAATAAAGGATTTCTCAGTTTTGTCTCTATGGTTTGTTTCCTCTTAAAGTAGACCTAGGCACAGACTGTAAAAATCACTTTCATTGAGATGGGTTGCCAAGCTTCTAAGAAATAACGAGTTTCCGATATACCAGCAAATATTTTTTCACACAATCTTGTTGATACTTGGTGGTAATGATCAGTACACAAATCCCACTTGGCTCACCATATTTTGTTCTTCTAGGTTGAAGTGTTCGTCTACAGTAGCAGTTTTTATATTTAGGTTTCCCTCGGTTTTCTCCTATATAGATAGATGAATTTGGAACTCTAAATCCAACATGGTTTGTAGTAGCTCTTTGAAACTTGACAAAATAAAGGAGTTCTCAGTTTTGTCTCTATGGATTGTTTCCTCTTCAAGTAGCCCTAGGCACAGACTGTGGAAAAGCACTTTCATTGAGAGTGGTTGCCAATCTTCTAAGAAATAACGAGTATCCGAAATACCAGTAAATATTTTTTCACCCAATCTTGATGATACTTGGTGGTAATGATCAGTACACAAATCCCACGTGGCTTACCAAATTTTGTTCTTCTAGGTTGAAGCGTTCGTCTACAGTAGCAGTTTTTATATTTAGGTTTCCCTCTGTTCTCTCCTATATAGATAGATGAATTTGGAACTCTAAATCCAACATGCTTTGTAGTAGCTCCTTGAAACTTGACAAAATAAAGGAGTTCTCAGATTTGCCTCTATGGTTTGTTTCCTCTTAAAGTAGCCCTAGGCACAGACTGTGGAATAGCACTTTCATTGAGAGGGGTTGCCAAGCTTCTAAGAAATAACGAGTTTCCGAAATACCAGCAAATTTTTTTCACCCAATCT
>NW_027515117.1:52202-93680 GCF_048772815.1 Callospermophilus lateralis
AGTTTTTATATTTAGGTCTCCCTCTGTTCTCTCCTATATAGATAGATGAATTTGGAACTCTAAATCCAACATGCTTTGTAGTAGCTCCTTGAAACTTGACAAAATAAAGGAGTTCTCAGTTTTGTCTCGATGGTTTGATTCCTCTTCAAGTAGCCCTAGGCACAGACTGTGGAAAGCACTTTCATTGAGATGGGTTGTCAAGCTTCTAAGAAATAACGAGTTTCCGAAATACCAGCAAATATTTTTTCACACAATCTTGTTGATACTTGGTGGTAATGATCAGTACACAAATCCCACTTGGCTCACCAAATTTGGTCTTCTAGGTTGAAGCGTTCGTCTACAGTAGCAGTTTTTATATTTAGGTTTCCCTCTGTTCTCTCCTATATAGATAGATGAATTTGGAACTCTAAATCCAACATGGTTTGTAGTAGCTCTTTGAAACTTGACAAAATAAAGGAGTTCTCAGATTTGTCACTGTTTTTTGTATCCTCTTCAAGTAGCCCTAGGCACAGACTGTGGAAAAGCACTTTCATTGAAAGGTGTTGCCAAGCTTCTAAGAAATAACGAGTTTCGGAAATACCAGCAAATATTTTTTCACCCAAACTTGATGATACTTGGTGGTAATGATTAGTATACAAATCCCACTTGGCTTACCAAATTTTGTTCTTCTAGGTTGAAGCGTTCGTCTACAGTAACAGTTTTTATATTTAGGTTTCCCTCTGTTCTCTCCTATATAGAAAGATGAATTTGGAACTCTAAATCCAACATGGTTTGTAGTAGCTCTTTGAAACTTGACAAAATAAAGGAGTTCTCAGTTTTGTCTCTATGGTTTGTTTCCTCTTCGAGTAGCCCTAGGCACAGACTGTGGAAAAGCACTTTCATTCAGAGGGGTTGCCAAGCTTCTAAGAAATAACGAGTTCCGAAATACCAGCAAATATTTTTCACAAAATCTTGATGATACTTGTTGCTAATGATCAGTACAAAATGCCACATGGCTCACCAAATTTAGTTCTTCTAGGTGAAGCGTTCGTGTAAAGTAGCAGTTTTTATATTTAGGTTTCCCTCTGTTCTCTCCTATATAAATAGATGAATTTGGAACTCTAAATCCAACATGCTTTGTAGTAGCTCCTTGAAACTTGACAAAATAAAGGAGTTTTCAGTTTTGTCTCTATGGTTTGTTTCCTCTTCAAGTAGCCCTAGGCACAGACTGTGGAAAAGCACTTCCATTGAGAGGGGTTGCCAAGCTTCTAAGAAATAACGAGTTTCCGAAATACCAGCAAATATTTTTTCACTCAATCCTGATGATACTTGTTGCTAATGATCAGTACACAATCCCACTTTGCTCACCAAATTTAGTTCTTCTAGGTTGTAGCGTTCGTGTACAGTAGCAGTTTTTAGGTTTCCCTCTGTTCTCTCCTATACAGATAGATGAATTTGGAACTCTAAATCCAACATGGTTTGTAGTAGCTCTTTGAAATTGACAAAATAAAGGAGTTCTCAGTTTTGTCTCTCTGGTTTGTTTCCTCTTCATGTAGCCCTAGGAACAGACTGTGGAAAAGCACTTTCATTGTGATGGGTTGCCAAGATTCTAAGAAATATCGAGTTTCCGAAATACCAGCAAAAATTTTTTCACCCAAACTTGATGATACTTGGTGGTAATGATCAGCACACAATTCCCACTTGGCTAACCAATTTTTGTTCATCTAGGATGAAGCATTCGTGTACAGTAGCAGTTTTTATATTTAGGTTTCCCTCTGTCCTCTCCTATATAGATAGATGAATTTGGAACTCTAAATCCAACTTGGTTTGTAGTAGCTCTTTGAAACTTGACAAAATAAAGGAGTTCTCAGTTTTGTCTCTATGGTTTGTTTCCTCTTAAATAGCCATAGGCACAGACTGCGGAAAGCACTTTCATTGAGATTGGTTGCCAAGCTTCTAAGAAATAACGAGTTTCTGAAATACCAGCAAATATCTCTTCACCCAATGTTGATGATACTTGGTGGTAGTGATCAGTACACAAATCCCACTTGCCTCACCAAATTTTGTTCTTCTAGGTTGAAGCGTTCGTCTACAGTAGCAGTTTTATATTTAGGTTTCTCTCTGTTCTCTCCTATATAGATAGATGAATTAGGAACTCTAAATTCAACGTGGTTTGCAGTAGCTCTTTGAAACTTGACAAAATAAAGGAGTTCTCAGATTTGTCTCTATGGTTTGTTTCCTCTTCAAGTAGCCCTAGGCACAGACTGTGGAAAAGCACTTTCATTGAGAGGGGTACCCAAGCTTCTAAGAAATAACGAGTTTCCGAAATACCAGCAAATATTTTTTCACCCAATCTTGATGATACTTGGTGGTAATGATCAGTACACAAATCCCACTTTTCTCACCAAATTTTGTTCTTCTAGGTTGAAGCGTTCGTCTACAGTAGCAGTTTTTATATTTAGGTTTCTCTCTGTTCTCTCCTATATAGATAGATGAATTTGGAACTCTAAATCCAACATGCTTTGTAGTAGCTCCTTGAAACTTGACAAAATAAAGGAGTTCTCAGTTTTGTCTCTATGGTTTGTTTCCTTTTCAAGTAGCCCTAGGCACAGACTGTGGAAAAGCACTTTCATTGAGAGGGGTTGCCAAGCTTCTAAGAAATAACGAGTTTCCGAAATACCAGCAAATATTTTTTCACCCAATCTTGATGATACTTTTTGCTAATGATCAGTACACAAATCCCACTTGGCTCTCCAAATTTAGTTCTTCCAGGTTGAAGCGTTCGTGTACAGTAGCAGTTTTTATATTTAGGTTTCCCTCTGTTCTCTCCTATATAGATAGATGAATTTGGAACTCTAAATCCAACATGGTTTGTAGTAGCTCTTTGAAACTTGACAAAATAAAGGAGTTCTCAGTTTTGTCTCTATGGTTTGTTTCCTCTTCAAGTAGCCCTAGGCACAGACTGTGGAAAAACACTTTCATTGAGAGGGGTTGCCAAGCTTCTAAGAAATAACGAGTTTCCGAAATACCAGCAAATATTTTTTCACCCAATCTTGATGATAGTTGTTGCTAATGATCAGTACACAAATCCCACATGGCTCACCATATTTAGTTCTTCTAGGTTGAAGCGTTCGTGTACAGTAGCAGTTTTTATATTTAGGTGTCCCTCTGTTCTCTCCTATATAGATAGATGAATTTGGAACTCTAAATCCAACATGCTTTGTAGTAGCTCCTTGAAACTTGACAAAATAAAGGAGTTCTCAGTTTTGTCTCTATTGTGTGTTTCCTCTTCAAGTAGCCCTAGGCACAGACTGTGGAAAAGCACTTTCATTGAGAGGGGTTGCCAAGCTTCTGAGAAATAAAGAGTTTCCGAAATACAGGAAATATTTTCCACACAATCTTGTTCATACTTGGTGGTAATGATCAGTACACAAATCCCACTTGGCTCACCAAATTTTGTTCGTCTAGGTTGAAGCGTTCGTCTACAGTAGTAGTTTTTATATTTAGGTTTCTCTCTGTTCTCTCCTATATAGATAGATGAATTTGGAACTCTAAATCCAACATGGTTTGTAGTAGCTCTTTGAAACTTGACAAAATAAAGGAGTTCTCAGATTTGTCTCTATGGTTTGTTTCCTCTTCAAGTAGCCCTAGGCACAGACTGTGGAAAAGCACTTTCATTGAGAGGGGCTGCCAAGCTTCTAAGATATAACGAGTTTCCGAAATACCAGCAAATATTTTTTCACCCAATCTTGATGATACTTGGTGGTAATGATCAGTACACAAATCCCACTTGGCTTACCAAATTTTGTTCTTCTAGGTTGAAGCGTTCGTCTACAGTAGCAGTTTTTATATTTAGGTCTCCCTCTGTTCTCTCCTATATAGATAGATGAATTTGGAACACTAAATCCAACATGCTTTGTAGTAGCTCCTTGAAACTTGACAAAATAAAGGAGTTCTCAGTTTTGTCTCGATGGTTTGTTTCCTCTTCAAGTAGCCCTAGGCACAGACTGTGGAAAGCACTTTCATTGAGATGGGTTGTCAAGCTTCTAAGAAATAACGAGTTTCCGAAATACCAGCCAATATTTTTTCACACAATCTTGTTGATACTTGGTGGTAATGATCAGTACACAAATCCCAATTGGCTCACCAAATTTGGTCTTCTAGGTTGAAGCGTTCGTCTACAGTAGCAGTTTTTATATTTAGGTTTCTCTCTGTTCTCTCCTATATAGATAGATGAATTTGGAACTCTAAATCCAACATGGTTTGTAGTAGCTCTTTGAAACTTGACAAAATAAAGGAGTTCTCAGATTTGTCACTGTGTTTTGTATCCTCTTCAAGTAGCCCTAGGCACAGACTGTGGAAAAGCACTTTCGTTGAAAGGGGTTGCCAAGCTTCTAAGAAATAACGAGTTTCGGAAATACCAGCAAATATTTTTTCACCCAAACTTGATGATACTTGGTGGTAATGATTAGTATACAAATCCCACTTGGCTTACCAAATTTTGTTCTTCTAGGTTGAAGCGTTCGTCTACAGTAACAGTTTTTATATTTAGGTTTCCCTCTGTTCTCTCCTATATAGAAAGATGAATTTGGAACTCTAAATCAAACATGGTTTGTAGTAGCTCTTTGAAACTTGACAAAATAAAGGAGTTCTCAGTTTTGTCTCTATGGTTTGTTTCCTCTACAAGTAGCCCTAGGCACAGACTGTGGAAAAGCACTTTCAATGAGAGGCGTTGCCAAGCTTCTAAGAAATAACGAGTTTCCGAAATACCAGCAAATATTTTTTCACCCAATCTTGATGATACTTGTTGCTAATGATCAGTACACAAATGCCACATGGCTCACCAAATTTAGTTCTTCTAGGTTGAAGCGTTCGTGTACAGTAGCAGTTTTTATATTTAGGTTTCCCTCTGTTCTCTCCTATATAGATAGATGAATTTGGAACTCTAAATCCAACTTGGTTTGTAGTAGCTCTTTGAAACTTGACAAAATAAAGGAGTTCTCAGTTTTGTCTCTATGGTTTGTTTCCTCTCAAATAGCCCTAGGCACAGACTGCGGAAAGCACTTTCATTGAGATTGGTTGCCAAGCTTCTAAGAAATAACGAGTTTCCGAAATACCAGCAAATATCTCTTCACCCAATGTTGATGATACTTGGTGGTAGTGATCAGTACACAAATCCCACTTGCCTCACCAAATTTTGTTCTTCTAGGTTGAAGCGTTCGTCTACAGTAGCAGTTTTATATTTAGGTTTCTCTCTGTTCTCTCCTATATAGATAGATGAATTAGGAACTCTAAATTCAACGTGGTTTGCAGTAGCTCTTTGAAACTTGACAAAATAAAGGAGTTCTCAGATTTGTTTCTATGGTTTGTTTCCTCTTCAAGTAGCCCTAGGCACATACTCTGGAAAAGCACTTTCATTGAGAGGGGTTGCCAAGCTTCTAAGAAATAACGAGTTTCCGAAATACCAGCAAATATTTTTTCACCCAATCTTGATGATACTTGGTGGTAATGATCAGTACTCAAATCCCACTTGGCTCACCAAATTTTGTTCTTCTAGGTTGAAGCGTTCGTCTACAGTATCAGTTTTTATATTTAGGTTTCCCTCTGTTCTCTCCTATATAGATAGATAAATTTGGAACTCTAAATCCAACATGGTTTGTAGTAGCTCTTTGAAACTTGACAAAATAAAGGAGTTCTCAGATTTGTCTCTATGGTTTGTTTCCTCTTCAAGTAGCCCTAGGCACAGACTGTGGAAAAGCACTTTCATTGAGAGGGGTACCCAAGCTTCTAAGAAATAACGAGTTTCCGAAATACCAGCAAATATTTTTTCACCCAATCTTGATGATACTTGGTGGTCATGATCAGTACACAAATCCCACTTAACTCACCAAATTTTGTTCTTCTAGGTTGAAGCGTTCGTCTACAGTAGCAGTTTTTATATTTTTAGGTTTCCCTCTGTTCTCTCCTATATAGATAGATGAATTTGGAACTCTAAATCCAACATGCTTTGTAGTTGCTCCTTGAAACTTTACAAAATAAAGGAGTTCTCAGTTTTGTCTCTATGGTTTGTTTCCCTCTACAAGTAGCCCTAGGCACAGACTGTGGAAAAGCACTTTCAATGAGAGGGGTTGCCAAGCTTCTAAGAAATAACGAGTTTCCGAAATACCAGCAATTTTTTTTTCACCCAATCTTGATGATACTTGTTGCTAATGATCAGTACACAAATCCCACATGGCTCACCAAATTTAGTTCTTCTAGGTTGAAGCGTTCGTGTACAGTAGCAGTTTTTATATTTAGGTGTCCCTCTGTTCTCTCCTATATAGATAGATGAATTTGGAACTCTAAATCCAACATGCTTTGTAGTAGCTCCTTGAAACTTGACAAAATAAAGGAGTTCTCAGTTTTGTCTCTATTGTGTGTTTCCTCTTCAAGTAGCCCTAGGCAGGCACAGACTGTGGAAAGCACTTTCATTGAGATGGGTTGTCAAGCTTCTAAGAAATAAAGAGTTTCCGAAATACCAGCAAATATTTTTTCACACAATCTTGTTGATACTTGGTGGTAATGATCAGTACACAAATCCCACTTGGCTCACCAAATTTGGTCTTCTAGGTTGAAGCGTTCGTCTACAGTAGCAGTTTTTATATTTATTTTTCTCTCTGTTCTCTCCTGTATAGATAGATGAATTTGGAACTCTAAATCCAACATGGTTTGTAGTAGCTCTTTGAAACTTGACAAAATAAAGGAGTTCTCAGATTTGTCACTATGTTTTGTATCCTCTTCAAGTAGCCCTAGGCACAGACTGTGGAAAAGCACTTTCATTGAAAGGGGTTGCCAAGCTTCTAAGAAATAACGAGTTTCGGAAATACCACCAAATATTTTTTCACCCAAACTTGATGATACTAGGTGGTAATGATTAGTATACAAATCCCACTTGGCTTACCAAATTTTGTTCTTCTAGGTTGAAGCGTTCGTCTACAGTAGCAGTTTTTATATTTAGGTTTCCCTCTGTTCTCTCCTATATAGAAAGATGAATTTGGAACTCTAAATCCAACATGCTTTGTAGTAGCCCCTTGAAACTTGACAAAATAAAGGAGTTCTCAGTTTTGTCTCTATTGTGTGTTTCCTCTTCAAGTAGCCCTAGGCACAGACTGTGGAAAAGCACTTTCATTGATAGGGTTTGCCAAGCTTCTGAGAAATAACGAGTTTCCGAAATACCAGCAAATATTTTTTCACCCAATCTTGATGATACTTGTTGATAATGATCAGTACACAAATCCCACTTGGCTCTCCAAATTTAGTTCTTCTAGGTTTAAGCGTTCGTGTACAGTAGCAGTTTTTATATTTAGATTTTCCTCTGTTCTCTCCTATATAGATAGATGTATTTGGAACTCTAAATCCAACATGGTTTGTAGCAGCTCTTTGAAATTTGGCAAAATAAAGGAGTTCTCAGTTTTGTCTCTATGGTTTGTTTCCTTTTAAAGTAGCCCTAGGCACAGACTGTGGAAAGCACTTTCATTGAGATGGGTTGTCAAGCTTCTAAGAAATAACGAGTTTCCGAAATACCAGCAAATATTTTTTCACCCAATCTTGATGATACTTGGTGGTAATGATTAGTATACAAATCCCACTTGGCTTACCAAATTTTGTTCTTCTAGGTTGAAGCGTTCGTCTACAGTAGCAGTTTTTATATTTAGGTTTCCCTCTGTTCTCTCCTATATAGATAGATGAATTTAGAACTCTAAATCCAACATGCTTTGTAGTAGCTCTTTGAAACTTGACAAAATAAAGGAGTTCTCAGTTTTGTCTCTATGGTTTGTTTCCTCTTCAAGTAGCCCTAGGCACAGACTGTTTAAAAGCAATTTCATTGAGAGGGTTTGCCAAGCTTCTAAGAAATAACGAGTTTCCGAAATACCAGCAAATATTTTTTCACCCAATCTTGATGATACTTGTTGCTAATGATCAGTACACAAATCCCACTTGGCTCACCAAATTTTGTTCTTCTAGGTTGAAGCGTTCGTGTACAGTAGCAGTTTTTATATTTAGGTTTCCCTCTGTTCTCTCCTATATAGATAGATGAATTTGGAACTCTAAATCCAACATAATTTGTAGTAGCTCTTTGAAACTTGACAAAATAAAGGAGTTCTCAGTTTTGTCTCTATGGTTTGTTTCCTCTTCAAGTAGCCCTAGGCACAGACTGTGGAAAAACACTTTCATTGAGAGGGGTTGCCAAGCTTCTAAGAAATAACGAGTTTCCGAAATACCAGCAAATATTTTTTCACCCAGTCTTGATGATACGTGATGGTAATGAAAAGTACACAAATCCCACTTGGCTCACCAAATTTTGTTTTGCTACGTTGAAGCCTTCGTTTACAGTAGCAGTTTTTATTTTCAGGTTTCACTCTGTTCTCTCCTATATAGATAGATGAATTTGGAACTCTAAATCCAACATGGTTTGTAGTAGCTCTTTGAAACTTGACAAAATAAAGGAGTTCTCAATATTCTCTCTATGGTTTGTTTCCTTTTAAAGTAGCCCTAGGCACAGACTCTGGAAAGCACTTTCATTGAGATGGGTTGTCAAGCTTCTAAAAAACTAACGAGTTTCCGAAATACCAGCAAATATTATTCACACAATCTTGTTGATACTTGGTGGTAATGATCAGTACACAAATCCCACTTGGCTCACCAAATTTTGTTCTTCTAGGTTGAAGCGTTCGTCTACAGTAGCAGTTTATATATTTAGGTTTCTCTCTGTTCTCTCCTATATAGATAGATGAATTTGGAACTCTAAATCCAACATGCTTTGTAGTAGCTCCTTGAAACTTGACAAAATAAAGGAGTTCTCAGTTTTGTCTCTATGGTTTGTTTCCTCTTCAAGTAGCCCTAGGCACAGACTGCGGAAAAGCACTTTCAATGAGAGAGTTTGCCAAGCTTCTAAGAAATAACGAGTTTCCGAAATACAAGCAAATATTTTTTCACCCAATCTTGATGATACTTGGTGGTAATGATTAGTATACAAATCCCACTTGGCTTACCAAATTTTGTTCTTCTAGGTTGAAGCGTTCGGCTACTGTAGCAGTTTTTATATTTAGGTTTCCCTCTGTTCTCTCCTATATAGATAGATGAATTTAGAACTCTAAATCCAACATACTTTGTAGTAGCTCCTTGAAACTTGACAAAATAAAGGAGTTCTCAGTTTTGTCTCTATGGTTTGTTTCCTCTTCAAGTAGCCCTAGGCACAGACTGTGGAAAAGCAATTTCATTGAGAGGGGTTGCCAAGCTTCTAAGAAATAACGAGTTTCCGAAATACCAGCAAATATTTTTTCACCCAATCTTGATGATACTTGTTGCTAATGATCAGTACACAAATCCCACTTGGCTCACCAAATTTTGTTCTTCTAGGTTGAAGCGTTCGTGTAGAGTAGCAGTTTTTATATTTAGGTTTCCCTCTGTTCTCTCCTATATAGATAGATGAATTTGGAACTCTAAATCCAACATGGTTTGTAGTAGCTCTTTGAAACTTGACAAAATAAAGGAGTTCTCAGTTTTGTCTCTATGGTTTGTTTCCTCTTCAAGTAGCCCTAGGCACAGACTGTGGAAAAACACTTTCATTGAGAGGGGTTGCCAAGCTTCTAAGAAATAACGAGTTTCCGAAATACCAGCAAATTTTTTTCACCCAGTCTTGATGATATGTGATGGTAATGAAAAGTACACAAATCCCACTTGGCTCACCAAATTTTGTTTTGCTACGTTGAAGCCTTCGTTTACAGTAGCAGTTTTTATTTTCAGGTTTCACTCTGTTCTCTCCTATATAGATAGATGAATTTGGAACTCTAAATCCAACATGGTTTGTAGTAGCTCTTTGAAACTTGGCAAAATAAACGAGTTCTCAATTTTGTCTCTATGGTTTGTTTCCTTTTAAAGTAGCCCTAGGCACAGACTGTGGAAAGCACTTTCATTGAGATGGGTTGTCAAGCTTCTAAGAAATAACGAGTTTCCGAAATACCAGCAAATATTTTTCACACAATCTTGTTGATACTTGGTGGTAATGATCAGTACACAAAACCCACTTGGCTCACCAAATTTTGTTCTTCTAGGTTGAAGCGTTCGTCTACAGTAGCAGTTTTTATATTTAGGTTTCTCTCTGTTCTCTCCTATATAGATAGATGAATTTGAAACTCTAAATCCAACATGGTTTGTAGTAGCTCTTTGAAACTTGACAAAATAAAGGAGTTCTCAGATTTGTCTCTATGGTTTGTTTCCTCTTCAAGTAGCCCTAGTCACAGACTGTGGAAAAACACTTTCATTGAGAGGGGTTGCCAAGCTTCTAAGAAATAATGAGTTTCCGAAATCCAGCAAATATTTTTTCACCCAATTTTGATGATACTTGGTGGTAATGATCAGTACACAAATCCCACTTGGCTCACCAAATTTAGTTCTTCTAGGTTGAAGCGTTCGTGTACAGTAGCAGTTTTTATATTTAGGTTTCCCTATGTTCTCTCCTATACAGATAGATGAATTTGGAACTCTAAATCCAACATGGTTTGTAGTAGCTCATTGAAACTTGACAAAATAAAGGAGTTCTCAGTTTTGTCTCTCTGGTTTGTTTCCTCTTCATGTAGCCCTATGAACAGACTGTGGAAAAGCACTTTCATTGAGATGAGTTGCAAAGCTTCTAAGAAATATCGAGTTTCCGAAACACCAGCAAATATTTTTTCACCCAAACTTGATGATACTTGGTGGTAATGATCAGCACACAAATCCCACTTGGCTAACCAATTTTTGTTCATCTAGGATGAAGCATTCGTGTACAGTAGCAGTTTTTATATTTAGGTTTCCCTCTGTTCTCTCCTATATAGATAGATGAATTTGGAACTCTAAATCCAACATGGTTTGTAGTAGCTCTTTGAAACTTGACAAAATAAAAGGGTTCTCAGTTTTGTCTCTATGGTTTGTGTCCTCTTAAAGTAGTCCTAGGCACAGACTGTGGAAAGCACTTTCATTGAGATTGGTTGCCAAGCTTCTAAGAAATAACGAGTTTCCGAAATACCAGCAAATATTTCTTCACCCAATCTTGATGATACTTGGTGGTAGTGATCAGTACACAAATCCCACTTGCCTCACCAAATTTTGTTCTTCTAGGTTGAAGCGTTCGTCTACAGTAGCAGTTTTATATTTAGGTTTCTCTCTGTTCTCTCCTATATAGATAGATGAATTTGGAACTCTAAATCCAACGTGGTTTGCAGTAGCTCTTTGAAACTTGACAAAATAAAGGAGTTCTCAGTTTTGTCTCTATGGTTTGTTTCCTCTTCAAGTAGCCCTAGGCACAGACTGTGGAAAAACACTTTCATTGAGAGGGGTTGCCAAGCTTCTAAGAAATAACGAGTTTCCGAAATACCACCAAATATTTTTTCACACAATCTTGTTGATACTTGGTGGTAATGATCAGTACACAAATCCCACTTGGCTCACCAAATTTTGTTCTTCTAGGTTGAAGCGTTCGTCTACAGTAGCAGTTTTTATATTTAGGTTTCTCTCTGTTCTCTCCTATATAGATAGATGAATTTGGAACTCTAAATCCAACCTGGTTTGTAGTAGCTCTTTGAAACTTGACAAAATAAAGGAGTTCTCAGATTTGTCTCTAAGGTTTGTTTCCTCTTCAAGTAGCCCTAGGCACAGACTGTGGAAAAACACTTTTATTGAGAGGGGTGCCAAGCTTCTAAGAAATAACGAGTTTCCGAAATACCAGCAAATATTTTATCACCCAATCTTGATGATACTTCTTGGTAATGATCAGTACACAAATCCCACTTGGCTCACCAAATTTAGTTCTTCTAGGTTGAAGCGTTCATGTACACTAGCAGTTTTTATATTTAGGTTTCCCTATGTTCTCTCCTATACAGATAGATGAATTTGGAACTCTAAATCCAACATGGTTTGTAGTAGCTCTTTGAAACTTGACAAAATAAAGGAGTTCTCAGTTTTTTCTCTCTGGTTTGTTTCCTCTTCATGTAGCCCTATGAACAGACTGTGGAAAAGCACTTTCATTGAGATGAGTTGCCAAGCTTCTAAGAAATATCGAGTTTCCGAAATACCAGCAAATATTTTTTTCACCCAAACTTGATGATACTTGGTGGTAATGATCAGCACACAAATCCCACTTGGCTAACCAATTTTTGTTCATCTAGGATGAAGCATTCGTGTACAGTAGCAGTTTTTATATTTAGGTTTCCCTCTGTTCTCTCCTATATAGATAGATGAATTTGGAACTCTAAATTCAACATGGTTTGTAGTAGCTCTTTGAAACTTGACAAAATAAAGGAGTTCTCAGTTTTGTCTCTATGGTTTGTTTCCTCTTAAAATAGTCCTAGGCACAGACTGTGGAAAGCACTTTCATTGAGATTGGATGCCAAGCTTATAAGAAATAAAGAGTTTCCGAAATACCAGCAAATATTTCTTCACCCAATCTTGATGATACTTGGTGGTAGTGATCAGTACACAAATCCCACTTGCCTCACCAAATTTTGTTCTTCTAGGTTGAAGCGTTCGTCTACAGTAGCAGTTTTATATTTAGGTTTCTCTCTGTTCTCTCCTATATAGATAGATGAATTTAGAACTCTAAATCCAACGTGGTTTGCAGTAGCTCTTTGAAACTTGACAAAATAAAGGAGTTCTCAGATTTGTCTCTATGGTTTGTTTCCTCTTCAAGTAGCCCTAGGCACAGACTGTGGAAAAGCACCTCAATGAGAGAGTTTGCCAAGCTTCTAAGAAATAACGAGTTTCCGAAATACCAGCAAATATTTTTTCACCCAATCTTGATGATACTTGGTGGTAATGATTAGTATACAAATCCCACTTGGCTTACCAAATTTTGTTCTTCTAGGTTGAAGCGTTCGTCTACAGTAGCAGTTTTTATATTTAGGTTTCCCTCTGTTCTCTCCTATATAGATAGATGAATTTAGAACTCTAAATCCAACATGCTTTGTAGTAGCTCCTTGAAACTTGACAAAATAAAAGAGTTCTCAGTTTTGTCTCTATGGTTTGTTTCCTCTTCAAGTAGCCCTAGGCACAGACTGTGGAAAAGCAATTTCATTGAGAGGGGTTGCCAAGCTTCTAAGAAATAACGAGTTTCCGAAATACCAGCAAATATTTCTTCACCCAATCTTGATGATACTTGGTGGTAGTGATCAGTACACAAATCCCACTTGCCTCACCAAATTTTGTTCTTCTACGTTGAAGCGTTCGTCTACAGTAGCAGTTTTATATTTAGGTTTCTCTCTGTTCTCTCCTATATAGATAGATGAATTTGGAACTCTAAATCCAACGTGGTTTGCAGTAGCTCTTTGAAACTTGACAAAATAAAGGAGTTCTCAGATTTGTCTCTATGGTTTGTTTCCTCTTCAAGTAGCCCTAGGCACAGACTGTGGAAAAGCACTTTCAATGAGAGAGTTTGCCAAGCTTCTAAGAAATAACGAGTTTCCGAAATACCAGCAAATATTTTTTCACCCAATCTTGATGATACTTGGTGGTAATGATTAGTATACAAATCCCACTTGGCTTACCAAATTTTGTTCTTCTAGGTTGAAGCGTTCGTCTACAGTAGCAGTTTTTATATTTAGGTTTCCCTCTGTTCTCTCCTATATAGATAGATGAATTTAGAACTCTAAATCCAACATGCTTTGTAGTAGCTCCTTGAAACTTGACAAAATAAAGGAGTTCTCAGTTTTGTCTCTATGGTTTGTTTCCTCTTCAAGTAGCTCTAGGCACAGACTGTGGAAAAGCAATTTCATTGAGAGGGGTTGCCAAGCTTCTAAGAAATAACGAGTTTCCGAAATACCAGCAAATATTTTTTCACCCAATCTTGATGATACTTGTTGCTAATGATCAGTACACAAATCCCACTTGGCTCACCAAATTTTGTTCTTCTAGGTTGAAGCGTTCGAGTACAGTAGCAGTTTTTATATTTAGGTTTCCCTCTGTTCTCTCCTATACAGATAAATGAATTTGGAACTCTAAATCCAACATGGTTTGTAGTAGCTCTTTGAAACTTGACAAAATAAAGGAGTTCTCAGTTTTGTCTCTCTGGTTTGTTTCCTCTTCATGTAGCCCTAGGAACAGACTGTGGAAAAGCACTTTCATTGAGATGGGTTCCCAAGCTTCTAAGAAATATCGAGTTTCCGAAATACCAGCAAATATTTTTTCACCCAAACTTGATGATACTTGGTGGTAGTGATCAGTACACAAATCCCACATGGCTCACCAAATTTAGTTCTTCTAGGTTGAAGCGTTCGTGTACAGTAGCAGTTATTATATTTAGGTTTCTCTCTGTTCTCTCATATACAGATAGATGAATTTGGAACTCTAAATCCAACGTGGTTTGCAGTAGCTCTTTGAAACTTGACAAAATAAAGGAGATCTCAGTTTTGTCTCTCTGGTTTGTTTCCTCTTAAAGTAGCCCTAGGCACAGACTGTGGAAAGCACTTTCATTGAGATTGGTTGCCAAGCTTCTAAGAAATAACGAGTTTCCGAAATACCAGCAAATATCTCTTCACCCAATCTTGATGATACTTGGTGGTAGTGATCAGTACACAAATCCCACTTGCCTCACCAAATTTTGTTCTTCTAGGTTGAAGCGTTCGTCTACAGTAGCAGTTTTATATTTAGGTTTCTCTCTGTTCTCTCCTATACAGATAGATGAATTTGGAACTCTAAATCCAACGTGGTTTGCAGTAGCTCTTTGAAACTTGACAAAATAAAGGAGATCTCAGATTTGTCTCTATGGTTTGTTTCCTCTTCAAGTAGCCCTAGGCACATACTGTGGAAAAGCACTTTCATTGAGAGGGGTTGTCAAGCTTCTAAGAAATAACGAGTTTCCGAAATACTAGCAAATATTTTTTCACCCAATCTTGATGATACTTGGTGGTAATGATCAGTACTCAAATCCCACTTGGCTCACCAAATTTTGTTCTTCTAGGTTGAAGCGTTCGTCTACAGTAGCAGTTTTTATATTTAGGTTTTTCTCTGTTCTCTCCTATATAGATAGATAAATTTGGAACTCTAAATCCAACATGGTTTGTAGTAGCTCTTTGAAAGTTGACAAAATAAAGGAGTTCTCAGATTTGTCTCTATGGTGTGTTTCCTCTTCAAGTAGCCCTAGGCACAGACTGTGGAAAAGCACTTTCATTGAGAGGGGTACCCAAGCTTCTAAGAAATAACGAGTTTCCGAAATACCAGCAAATATTTTTTCACCCAATCTCGATGATACTTGGTGGTCATGATCAGTACACAAATCCCACTTGGCTCACCAAATTTTGTTCTTCTAGGTTGAAGCGTTCGTCTACAGTAGCAGTTTTTATATTTAGGTTTCCCTCTGTTCTCTCCTATATAGATAGATGAATTTGGAACTCTAAATCCAACATGCTTTGTAGTTGCTCCTTGAAACTTTACAAAATAAAGGAGTTCTCAGTTTTGTCTCTATGGTTTGTTTCCTCTACAAGTAGCCCTAGGCACAGACTGTGGAAAAGCACTTTCAATGAGAGGGGTTGCCAAGCTTCTAAGAAATAACGAGTTTCCGAAATACCAGCAAATATTTTTTCACCCAATCTTGATGATACTTGTTGCTAATGATCAGTACACAAATCCCACATGGCTCACCAAATTTAGTTCTTCTAGGTTGAAGCGTTCGTGTACAGTAGCAGTTATTATATTTAGGTTTCCCTCTGTTCTCTCCTATATAGATAGATGAATTTGGAACTCTAAATCCAACATGCTTTGTAGTAGCTCCTTGAAACTTTACAAAATAAAGGAGTTCTCAGTTTTGTCTCTATTGTGTGTTTCCTCTTCAAGTAGCTCTAGGCACAGACTGTGGAAAAGCACTTTCATTGAGAGGGGTTGCCAAGCTTCTGAGAAATCACGAGTTTCCGAAATACCAGCAAATATTTTTTCACCCAATCTTGATGATACTTGTTGATAATGATCAGTACACAAATCCCACTTGGCTCTCCAAATTTAGTTCTTCTAGGTTTAAGCGTTCGTGTACAGTAGCAGTTTTTATATTTAGGTTTCCCTCTGTTCTCTCCTATATAGATAGATGAATTTGGAACTCTAAATCCAAGATGGTTTGTAGTAGCTCTTTGAAACTTGACAAAATAAAGGAGTTCTCAGTTTTGTCTCTATGGTTTGTTTCCTTTTAAAGTAGCCCTAGGCACAGACTGTGGAAAGCACTTTCATTGAGATGGGTTGTCAAGCTTCTAAGAAATAACGAGTTTCCGAAATACCAGCAAATATTTTTTACACAATCTTATTGATACTTGGTGGTAATGATCAGTACACAAATCCCACTTGGCTCACCAAATTTTGTTCTTCTAGGTTGAAGCGTTCGTCTACAGTAGTAGTTTTTATATTTAGGTTTCTCTCTGTTCTCTCCTATATAGATAGATGAATTTGGAACTCTAAATCCAACATGGTTTGTAGTAGCTCTTTGAAACTTGACAAAATAAAGGAGTTCTCAGATTTGTCTCTATGGTTTGTTTCCTCTTCAAGTAGCCCTAGGCACAGACTGTGGAAAAGCACTATCATTGAGAGGGGCTGCCAAGCTTCTAAGATATAACGAGTTTCCGAAATATCAGCAAATATTTTTTCACCCAATCTTGATGATACTTGGTGGTAATGATCAGTACACAAATCCCACTTGGCTTACCAAATTTTGTTCTTCTAGGTTGAAGCGTTCGTCTACAGTAGCCGTTTTTATATTTAGGTCACCCTCTGTTCTCTCCTATATAGATAGATGAATTTGGAACTCTAAATCAAACATGCTTTGTAGTAGCTCCTTGAAACTTGACAAAATAAAGGAGTTCTCAGTTTTGTCTCTATGGTTTGTTTCCTCTTCAAGTAGCCCTAGGCACAGACTGTGGAAAGCACTTTCATTGAGATGGGTTGTCAAGCTTCTAAGAAATAACGAGTTTCCGAAATACCAGCAAATATTTTTTCACACAATCTTGTTGATACTTGGTGGTAATGATCAGTACACAAATCCCACTTGGCTCACCAAATTTGGTCTTCTAGGTTGAAGCGTTCGTCTACAGTAGCAGTTTTTATATTTAGGTTTCTCTCTGTTCTCTCCTATATAGATAGATGAATTTGGAACTCTAAATCCAACATGGTTTGTAGTAGCTCTTTGAAACTTGACAAAATAAAGGAGTTCTCAGATTTGTCACTATGTTTTGTATCCTCTTCAAGTAGCCCTAGGCACAGACTGTGGAAAAGCACTTTCATTGAAAGGGGTTGCCAAGCTTCTAAGAAATAACGAGTTTCGGAAATACCAGCATATATTTTTTCACCCAAACTTGATGATACTTGGTGGTAATGATTAGTATACAAATCCCACTTGGCTTACCAAATTTTGCTCTTCTAGGTTGAAGCGTTCGTCTACAGTAGCAGTTTTTATATTTAGGTTTCCCTTTGTTCTCTCCTATATAGAAAGATGAATTTGGAACTCTAAATCCAACATGCTTTGTAGTAGCTCCTTGAAACTTGACAAAATAAAGGAGTTCTTAGTTTTTTCTCTATGCTTTGTTTCCTCTACAAGTAGCCCTAGGAACAGACTGTGGAAAAGCACTTTCATTGAGAGGGGTTGCCAAGCTTCTAAGAAATAACGAGTTTCCGAAATACCAGCAAATATTTTTTCACGCAATCTTCATGATACTTGTTGCTAATGATCAGTACACAAATCCCACTTTGCTCACCAAATTTAGTTCTTCTAGGTTGTAGCGTTCGTGTACAGTAGCAGTTTTTATATTTAGGTTTCCCTCTGTTCTCTCCTATACAGATAGATGAATTTGGAACTCTAAATCCAACATGGTTTGTAGTAGCTCTTTGAAACTTGACAAAATAAAGGAGTTCTCAGTTTTGTCTCTCTGGTTTGTTTCCTCTTCATGTAGCCCTAGGAACATACTGTGGAAAAGCACTTTCATTGAGATGGGTTGCCAACTTCTAAGAAATATCGAGTTTCCGAAATACCAGCAAATATTTTTTCACCCAAACTTGATGATACTTTGTGGTAATGATCAGCACACAAATCCCACTTGGCTCACCAAATTTTGTTCTTCTAGGTTGAAGCGTTCGTCTACAGTAGCAGTTTTTATATTTAGGTTTCTCTCTGTTCTCTCCTATATAGATAGATGAATTTGGAACTCTAAATCCAACATGCTTTGTAGTAGCTCTTTGAAACTTGACAAAATAAAGTAGTTCTCAGTTTTGTCTCTCTGGTTTGTTTCCTCTTCATGTAGCCCTATGAACAGACTGTGGAAAAGCACTTTCATTGAGATGAGTTGCCAAGCTTCTAAGAAATATCGAGTTTCCGAAATACCAGCAAATATTTTTTTCACCCAAACTTGATGATACTTGGTGGTAATGATCAGCACACAAATCCCACTTGGCTCACCAAATTTTGTTCATCTATGATGAAGCATTCGTGTACAGTAGCAGTTTTTATATTTAGGTTTCCCTCTGTTCTCTCCTATATAGATAGATGAATTTGGAACTCTAAATCCAACATGGTTTGTAGTAGCTCTTTGAAACTTGGCAAAATAAAGGAGTTCTCTCTTTTGTCTCTATGGTTTGTTTCCTTTTAAAGTAGCCCTAGGCACAGACTGTGGAAAGCCCTTTCATTGAGATGGTTTGTCAAGCTTCTAAGAAATAACGAGTTTCCGAAATACCAGCAAATATTTTTCACACAAACTTGTTGATACTTGGTGGTAATGATCAGTACACAAATCCCACTTGGCTTACCAAATTTTGTTCTTCTATGTTGAAGCGTTCGTCTACAGTAGCAGTTTTTATATTTAGGTTTCCCTCTGTTCTCTCCTATATAGATAGATGAATTTGGTACTCTAAATCCAACATGCTTTGTAGCAGCTCCTTGAAACTTGACAAAATAAAGGAGTTCTCAGTTTTGTCTCTATGGTTTGTTTCCTCTTTAAGTAGCCCTAGGCACAGACTGTGGAAAGCACTTTCATTGAGATGGGTTGTCAAGCTTCTAACAAATAACGAGTTTCCGAAATACCAGCAAATATTTTTTCACACAATCTTCTTGATACTTGGTGGTAATGATCAGTACACAAATCCCACTTGGCTCACCAAATTTGGTCTTCTAGGTTGAAGCGTTCATCTAGAGTAGCAGTTTTTATATTTAGGTTTCTCTCTGTTCTCTCCTATATAGATAGATGAATTTGGAACTCTAAATCCAACATGGTTTGTAGTAGCTCTTTGAAACTTGACAAAATAAAGGAGTTCTCAGATTTGTCACTATGTTTTGTATCCTCTTCAAGTAGCCCTAGGCACAGACTGTGGAAAAGCACTTTCATTGAAAGGGGTTGCCAAGCTTCTAAGAAATAACGAGTTTCGGAAATACCAGCAAATATTTTTTCACCCAAACTTGATGATACTTGGTGGTAATGATTAGTATACAAATCCCACTTGGCTTACCAAATTTTGTTCTTCTAGGTTGAAGCGTTCGTCTACAGTAGCAGTTTATATATTTAGGTTTCCCTCTGTTCTCTCCTATATAGAAAGATGAATTTGGAACTCTAAATCCAACATGCTTTGTAGTAGCTCTTTGAAACTTGACAAAATAAAGGAGTTCTCAGTTTTGTCTCTATGGTTTGTTTCCTCTACAAGTAGCCCTAGGCACAGACTGTGGAAAAGCACTTTCAATGAGAGGGGTTGCCAAGCTTCTAAGAAATAACGATTTTCCGAAATACCAGCAAATATTTTTTCACCCAATCTTGATGATACTTGTTGCTAATGATCAGTACACAAATGCCACATGGCTCACCAAATTTAGTTCTTCTAGGTTGAAGCGTTCGTGTACAGTAGCAGTTTTTATATTTAGGTTTCCCTCTGTTCTCTCCTATATAGATAGATGAATTTGGAACTCTAAATCCAACATGCTTTGTAGTAGCTCCTTGAAACTTGACAAAATAAAGGAGTTCTCAGATTTGTCTCTATGGTTTGTTTCCTCTTCAAGTAGCCCTAGGCACAGACTGTGGAAAAGCACTTTCATTGAGAGGGGTTGCCAAGCTTCTAAGAAATAACGAGTTTCCGAAATACCAGCAAATATTTTTTCACCCAATATTGATGATACTTGTTGCTAATGATCAGTACACAAATCCCACTTTGCTAGCCAAATTTAGTTCTTCTAGGTTGTAGCGTTCGTGTACAGTAGCAGTTTTTATATTTAGGTTTCCCTCTGTTCTCTCCTATACAGATAGATGAATTTGGAAATCTAAATCCAACATGGTTTGTAGTAGCTCTTTGAAACTTGACAAAAAAAAGGAGTTCTCAGTTTTGTCTCTCTGGTTTGTTTCCTCTTCATGTAGCCCTAGGAACAGACTGTGGAAAAGCACTTACATTGAGATGGGTTGCCAAGCTTCTAAGAAATATCGAGTTTCCGAAATACCAGCAAATATTTTTTCACCCAAACTTGGTGATACTTTGTGGTAATGATCAGCACACAAATCCCACTTGGCTCACCAAATTTTGTTCTTCTAGGTTGAAGCGTTCGTCTACAGTAGCAGTTTTTATATTTAGGTTTCTCTCTGTTCTCTCCTATATAGATAGATGAATTTGGAACTCTAAATCCAACCTGGTTTGTAGTAGCTCTTTGAAACTTGATAAAATAAAGGAGTTCTCAGATTTGTCTCTATGGTTTGTTTCCTCTTCAAGTAGCCCTAGGCACAGACTGTGGAAAAACACTTTCATTGAGAGGGGTTGCCAAGCTTCTAAGAAATAACGAGTTTCCGAAATACCAGCAAATATTTTTTCACCCAATCTTGATGATACTTTGTGGTAATGATCAGCACACAAATCCCACTTGGCTCACCAAATTTAGTTCTTCTAGGTTGAAGCGTTCGTGTACAGTAGCAGTTTTTATATTTAGGTTTCCCTATGTTCTCTCCTATACAGATAGATGAATTTGGAACTCTAAATCCAACATGGTTTGTAGTAGCTCTTTGAAACTTGACAAAATAAAGGAGTTCTCAGTTTTGTCTCTCTGGTTTGTTTCCTCCTCATGTAGCCCTATGAACAGACTGTGGAAAAGCACTTTCATTGAGATGAGTTGCCAAGCTTCTAAGAAATATCGAGTTTCCGAAATACCAGCAAATATGTTTTTCACCCAAACTTGATGATACTTGGTGGTAATGATCAGCACACAAATCCCACTTGGCTAACCAATTTTTGTTCATCTAGGATGAAGCATTCGTGTACAGTAGCAGTTTTTATATTTAGGTTTCCCTCTGTTCTCTCCTATATAGATAGATGAATTTGGAACTCTAAATCCAACATGGTTTGTAGTAGCTCTTTGAAACTTGACAAAATAAAGGAGTTCTCTGTTTTGTCTCTATGGTTTGTTTCCTTTTAAAGTAGCCCTAGGCACAGACTGTGGAAAGCACTTTCATTGAGATGGGTTGTCAAGCTTCTAAGAAATAACGATTTTCCGAAATACCAGCAAATATTTTTCACACAAACTTGTTGATACTTGGTGGTAATGATCAGTACACAAATCCCATTTGGCTTACCAAATTTTGTTCTTCTAGATTGAAGCTTTCGTCTACAGTAGCAGTTTTTATATTTAGGTCTCCCTCTGTTCTCTCCTATATAGATAGATGAATTTGGAACTCTAAATCCAACATGCTTTGTAGTAGCTCCTTGAAACTTGACAAAATAAAAGAGTTCTCAGTTTTGTCTCTATGGATTGTTTCCTCTTCAAGTAGCCCTAGGCACAGACTGTGGAAAGCACTTTCATTGAGATGGGTTGTCAAGCTTCCAAGAAATAACGAGTTTCCGAAATACCACCAAATATTTCTTCACACAATCTTGTTGATACTTGGTGGTAATGATCAGTACACAAATCCCACTTGGCTCACCAAATTTGGTCTTCTAGGTTGAAGCGTTCGTCTACAGTAGCAGTTTTTATATTTAGGTTTCTCTCTGTTCTCTCCTATATAGATAGATGAATTTGGAACTCTAAATTCAACATGGTTTGTAGTAGCTCTTTGAAACTTGACAAAATAAAGGAGTTCTCAGATTTGTCACTATGTTTTGTATCCTCTTCAATAGCCCTAGGCACAGACTGTGGAAAAGCACTTTCATTGAAAGGGGTTGCCAAGCTTCTAAGAAATAACGAGTTTCGGAAATACCAGCAAATATTTTTTCACCCAAACTTGATGATACTTGGTGGTAATGATTAGTATCCAAATCCCACTTGGCTTACCAAATTTTGTTCTTCTAGGTTGAAGCGTTCGTGTACAGTAGCATTTTTTATATTTAGGTTTCCCTCTGTTCTCTCCTATATAGACAGATGAATTTGGAACTCTAAATCCAACATGCTTTGTAGTAGCTCTTTGAAACTTGGCAAAATAAAGGAGTTCTCAGTTTCGTCTCTATGGTTTGTTTCCTTTTAAGGTAGCCCTAGGCACAGACTGTGGAAGGCACTTTCATTGAGATGGGTTGTCAAGCTTCTAAGAAATAACGAGTTTCCGAAATACCAGCAAATATTTTTCGCACAATCTTGTTGATACTTGGTGGTAATGATCAGTATACAAATCCCACTGGGCTCACCAAATTTTGTTCTTCTAGGTTGAAGCGTTCGTCTACAGTAGTAGTTTTTATATTTAGGTTTCTCTCTGTTCTCTCCTATATAGATAGATGAATTTGGAACTCTAAATCCAACATGGTTTGTAGTAGCTCTTTGAAACTTGACAAAATAAAGGAGTTCTCAGATTTGTCTCTATGGTTTGTTTCCTCTTCAAGTAGCCCTAGGCACAGACTGTGGAAAAGCACTTTCATTGAGAGGGGCTGCCAAGCTTCTAAGATATAACGAGTTTCCGAAATACCAGCAAATATTTTTTCACCCAATCTTGATGATACTTGGTGGTAATGATCAGTACACAAATCCCACTTGGCTTACCAAATTTTGATCTTCTAGATTGAAGCGTTCGTCTACAGTAGCAGTTTATATATTTAGGTCTCCCTCTGTTCTCACCTATATAGATAGATGAATTTGGAACTCTAAATCCAACATGCTTTGTTGTAGCTCCTTGAAACTTGACAAAATAAAGGAGTTCTCAGTTTTGTCTCTATGGTTTCTTTCCTCTTCAAGTAGCCCTAGGCACAGACTGTGGAAAAACACTTTCATTGAGAGGGGTTGCCAAGCTTCTAAGAAATAACGAGTTTCCTGAATACCAGCAAATATTTTTTCACCCAATCTTGATGATACGTGATGGTAATGAAAAGTACACAAATCCCACTTGGCTCACCAAATTTTGTTTTGCTACGTTGAAGCCTTCGTTTACAGTAGCAGTTTTTATTTTCAGGTTTCACTCTGTTCTCTCCTATATAGATAGATGAATTTGGAACTCTAAATCCAACATGGTTTGTAGTAGCTCTTTGAAACTTGGCAAAATAAAGGAGTTCTCAGTTTCGTCTCTATGGTTTGTTTCCTTTTAAAGTAGCCCTAGGCACAGACTGTGGAAAGCACTTTCATTGAGATGGGTTGTCACGCTTCTAAGAAATAACGAGTTTCCGAAATACCAGCAAATATTTTTCGCACAATCTTGTTGTTACTTGGTGGTAATGATCAGTACACAAATCCCACTTGGCTCACCAAATTTTGTTCTTCTAGGTTGAAGCGTTCGTCTACAGTAGCAGTTTTTATATTTAGGTTTCTCTCTGTTCTCTCCTATATAGATAGATGAATTTGAAACTCTAAATCCAACATGGTTTGTAGTAGCTCTTTGAAACTTGACAAAATAAAGGAGTTCTCAGATTTGTCTCTATGGTTTGTTTCCTCTTCAAGTAGCCCTAGTCACAGACTGTGGAAAAACACTTTCATTGAGAGGGGTTGCCAAGCTTCTAAGAAATAATGAGTTTCCGAAATCCAGCAAATATTTTTTCACCCAATTTTGATGATACTTGGTGGTAATGATCAGTACACAAATCCCACTTGGCTCACCAAATTTAGTTCTTCTAGGTTGTAGCGTTCGTGTACAGTAGCAGTTTTTATATTTAGGTTTCCCTATGTTCTCTCCTATACAGATAGATGAATTTGGAACTCTAAATCCAACATGGTTTCTAGTAGCTCTTTGAAACTTGACAAAATAAAGGAGTTCTCAGTTTTGTCTCTCTGGTTTGTTTCCTCTTCATGTAGCCCTATGAACAGACTGTGGAAAAGCACTTTCATTGAGATGAGTTGCCAAGCTTCTAAGAAATATCGAGTTTCCGAAATACCAGCAAATATTTTTTCACCCAAATTTGATGATACTTGGTGGTAATGATCAGCACACAAATCCCACTTGGCTAACCAATTTTTGTTCATCTAGGATGAAGCATTCGTGTACAGTAGCAGTTTTTATATTTAGGTTTCTCTCTGTTCTCTCCTATATAGATAGATGAATTTGGAACTCTAAATCCAACATGGTTTGTAGTAGCTCTTTGAAACTTGACAAAATAAAGGAGTTCTCAGTTTTGTCTCTATGGTTTGTTTCCTCTTAAAGTAGTCCTAGGCACAGACTGTGGAAAGCACTTTCATTGAGATTGGTTGCCAAGCTTCTAAGAAATAACGAGTTTCCGAAATGCCAGCAAATATTTCTTCACCCAATCTTGATGATACTTGGTGGTAGTGATCAGTACACAAATCCCACATGCCTCACCAAATTTAGTTCTTCTAGGTTGAAGCGTTCGTCTACAGTAGCAGTTTTATATTTAGGTTTCTCTCTGTTCTCTCCTATATAGATAGATGAATTTGGAACTCTAAATCCAACGTGGTTTGCAGTAGCTCTTTGAAACTTGACAAAATAAAGGAGTTCTCAGATTTGTCTCTATGGTTTGTTTCCTCTTCAAGTAGCCCTAGGCACAGACTGTGGAAAAGCACTTTCAATGAGAGAGTTTGCCAAGCTTCTAAGAAATAACGAGTTTCCGAAATACCAGCAAATATTTTTTCACCCAATCTTGATGATACTTGGTGGTAATGATTAGTATACAAATCCCACTTGGCTTACCAAATTTTGTTCTTCTAGGTTGAAGCGTTCGTCTACAGTAGCAGTTTTTATATTTAGGTTTCCCTCTGTTCTCTCCTATATAGATAGATGAATTTAGAACTCTAAATTCAACATGCTTTGTAGTAGCTCCTTGAAACTTGACAAAATAAAGGAGTTCTCAGTTTTGTCTCTATGGTTTGTTTCCTCTTCAAGTAACCCTAGGCACAGACTGTGGAAAAGCAATTTCATTGAGAGGGGTTGCCAAGCTTCTAAGAAATAACGAGTTTCCGAAATACCAGCAAATATTTTTTCACCCAATCTTGATGATACTTGTTGCTAATGACCAGTACACAAATCCCACTTGGCTCACCAAATTTTGTTCTTCTAGGTTGAAGCGTTCGTGTACAGTAGCAGTTTTTATATTTAGGTTTCCCTCTGTTCTCTCCTATATAGATAGATGAATTTGGAACTCTAAATCCAACATGGTTTGTAGTAGCTCTTTGAAACTTGACAAAATAAAGGAGTTCTCAGTTTTGTCTCTATGGTTTGTTTCCTCTTCAAGTAGCCCTAGGCACAGACTGTGGAAAAACACTTTCATTGAGAGGGGTTGCCAAGCTTCTAAGAAATAAAGAGTTTCCGAAATACCAGCAAATATTTTTTCACCCAATCTTGATGATACTTGATGGTAATGAAAAGTACACAAATCCCACTTGGCTAACCAAATTTTGTTTTGCTACGTTGAAGCCTTCGTTTACAGTAGTAGTTTTTATTTTCAGGTTTCACTCTGTTTTCTCCTATATAGATAGATGAATTTGGAACTCTAAATCCAACATGGTTTGTAGTAGCTCTTTAAAACTTGGCAAAATAAACGAGTTCTCAATTTTGTCTCTATGGTTTGTTTCCTTTTAAAGTAGCCCTAGGCACAGACTGTGGAAAGCACTTACATTGAGATGGGTTGTCAAGCTTCTAAGAAATAACGAGTTTCCGAAATACTAGCAAATATTTTTCACACAATCTTGTTGATACTTGGTGGTAATGATCAGTACACAAATCCCACTTGACTCACCAAATTTTGTTCTTCTAGGTTGAAGCGTTCGTCTACAGTAGCAGTTTTTATATTTAGGTTTCTCTCTGTTCTCTCCTATATAGATAGATGAATTTGGAACTCTAAATCCAACATGCTTTGTAGGAGCTCATTGAAACTTGACAAAATAAAGTAGTTCTCAGTTTTGTCTCTATGGTTTGTTTCCTCTTCAAGTAGCCCTAGGCACAGACTGTGGAAAAGCACTTTCATTGAGAGGGGTTGCCAAGCTTCTAAGAAATAACGAGTTTCCGAAATACCAGCAAATATTTTTTCACCCAATCTTGATGATACTTGTTGCTAATGATCAGTACACAAATCCCACTTGGCTCTCCAAATTTAGTTCTTCCAGGTTGAAGCGTTCGTGTACAGTAGCAGTTTTTATATTTAGGTTTCCCTCTGTTCTCTCCTTTATAGATAGATGAATTTGGAACTCTAAATCCAACATGGTTTGTAGTAGCTCTTTGAAACTTGACAAAATAAAGGAGTTCTCAGTTTTGTCTCTATGGTTTGTTTCCTCTTCAAGTAGCCCTAGGCACAGACTGTGGAAAAACACTTTCATTGAGAGGGGTTGCCAAGCTTCTAAGAAATAACGAGTTTCCTGAATACCAGCAAATATTTTTTCACCCAATCTTGATGATACGTGATGGTAATGAAAAGTACACAAATCCCACTTGGCTCACCAAATTTTGTTTTGCTACGTTGAAGCCTTCGTTTACAGTAGCAGTTTTTATTTTCAGGTTTCACTTGTTCTCTCCTATATAGATAGATGAATTTGGAACTCTAAATCCAACATGGTTTGTAGTAGCTCTTTGAAACTTGGCAAAATAAAGGAGTTCTCAGTTTCGTCTCTATGGTTTGTTTCCTTTTAAAGTAGCCCTAGGCACAGACTGTGGAAAACACTTTCATTGAGATGGGTTGTCAAGCTTCTAAGAAATAACGAGTTTCCGAAATACCAGCAAATATTTTTCACACAATCTTGTTGATACTTGGTGGTAATGATCAGTACACAAATCCCACTTGGCTCACCAAATTTTGTTCTTCTAGGTTGAAGCGTTCGTCTACAGTAGCAGTTTTTATATTTAGGTTTCTCTCTGTTCTCTCCTATATAGATAGATGAATTTGGAACTCTAAATCCAACATGGTTTGTAGTAGCTCTTTGAAACTTGACAAAATAATGGAGTTCTCAGATTTGTCTCTATGGTTTGTTACCTCTTCAAGTAGCCCTAGGCACAGACTGTGGAAAAACACTTTCATTGAGAGGGGTTCCCAAGCTTCTAAGAAATAACGAGTTTCCGAAATACCAGGAAATATTTTTTCACCCAATTTTGATGATACTTGGTGGTAATGATCAGTACAGAAATCCCACTTGGCTCACCAAATTTAGTTCTTCTAGGTTGAAGCGTTCGTGTACAGTAGCAGTTTTTATATTTAGGTTTCCCTCTGTTCTCTCCTATATAGATAGATGAATTTGGAACTCTAAATCCAACATGGTTTGTAGTAGCTCTTTGAAACTTGACAAAATAAAGGAGTTCTCAGTTTTGTCTTTATGGTTTGTTTCCTCTTAAAGTAGTCCTAGGCACAGACTGTGGAAAGCACTTTAATTGAGATTGGTTGCCAAGCTTCTAAGAAATAACGAGTTTCCGAAATACCAGCAAATATTTCTTCACCCAATCTTGATGATACTTGGTGGTAGTGATCAGTACACAAATCCCATTTGCCTCACCAAATTTTGTTCTTCTAGGTTGAAGCGTTCGTCTACAGTAGCAGTTTTATATTTAGGTTTCTCTCTGTTCTCTCCTATATAGATAGATGAATTTGGAACTCTAAATCCAACGTGGTTTGCAGAAGCTCTTTGAAACTTGACAAAATAAAGGAGTTCTCAGATTTGTCTCTATGGTTTGTTTCCTCTTCAAGTAGCCCTAGGCACAGACTGTGGTAAAGCACTTTCATTGAGAGGGTTTGCCAAGCTTCTAAGAAATAACGAGTTTCCGAAATACCAGCAAATATTTTTTCACCCAATCTTGATGATACTTGGTGGTAATGATTAGTATACAAATCCCACTTGGCTTACCAAATTTGTTCTTCTAGGTTGAAGCGTTCGTCTACAGTAGCAGTTTTTATATTTAGGTTTCCCTCTGTTCTCTCCTATATAGATAGATGAGTTTAGAACTCTAAATACAACATGCTTTGTAGTAGCTCCTTGAAACTTGACAAAATAAAGGAGTTCTCAGTTTTGTCTCTATGGTTTGTTTCCTCTTCAAGTAGCCCTAGGCACAGACTGTGGAAAAGCAATTTCATTGAGAGGGGTTGCCAAGCTTCTAAGAAATAACGAGTTTCCGAAATACCAGCAAATATGTTTTCACCCAATCTTGATGATACTTGTTGCTAATGATCAGTACACAAATCCCACTTGGCTCACCAAATTTAGTTCTTCTAGGTTGAAGCGTTCGTGTACAGTAGTAGTTTTTATATTTAGGTTTCCCTCTTTTCTCTCCTATATAGATAGATGAATTTGGAACTCTAAATCCAACATGGTTTCTAGTAGCTCTTTGAAACTTGACAAAATAAAGGAGTTCTCAGATTTGTCTCTATGGTTTGTTTCCTCTTCAAGTAGCCCTAGGCACAGACTGTGGAAAAACACTTTCATTGAGAGGGTTGGCCAAGCTTCTAAGAAATAAAGAGTTTCCGAAATACCAGCAAATATTTTTTCACCCAATCTTGATGATACGTGATGGTAATGAAAAGAACACAAATCCCACTTGGTTTACCAAATTTAGTTCTTCTAGGTTGAAGCGTTCGTGTACAGTAGCAGTTTTTATATTTAGGTTTCCCTCTGTTCTCTCCTATATAGATAGATGAATTTGGAACTCTAAATCCAACATGCTTTGTAGTAGCTCTTTGAAACTTGACAAAATAAAGGAGTTCTCAGTTTTGTCTCTGTGGTTTGTTTCCTCTTCATGTAGCCCTAGGAACAGACTGTGGAAAAGCACTTTCATTGAGATGGGTTGCCAAGCTTCTAAGAAATATCGAGTTTCCGAAATACCAGCAAATATTTTTTCACCCAAAATTGATGATACTTGGTAGTAATGATCAGCACACAAATCCCACTTGGCTAACCAATTTTTGTTCATCTAGGATGAAGCATTCGTGTACAATAGCAGTTTTTATATTTAGGTTTCCCTCTGTTCTCTCCTATATAAATAGATGAATTTGGACTCTAAATCCAACATGGTTTGTAGTAGCTCTTTGAAACTTGACAAAATAAAGGAGTTCTCAGTTTTGTCTCAATGGTTTGTTTCCTCTTAAATTAGCCCTAGGCACAGACTGTGGAAAGCACTTTCATTGAGATTGGTTGCCAAGCTTCTAAGAAATAACGAGTTTCCGAAATACCAGCAAATATTTCTTCACCCAATATTGATGATACTTGTTGCTAATGATTAGTACACAAATCCCACTTGGCTCACCAAATTTAGTTCTTCTAGGTTGAAGCGTTCGTGTACAGTAGCACTTCTTATATTTAGGTTTCCCTCTGTTCTCTCCTATATAGATAGATGAATTTGGAACTCTAAATCCAACATGGTTTGTAGTAGCTCTTTGAAACTTGACAAAATAAAGGAGTTCTCAGATTTGTCTCTATGGTTTGTTTCCTCTTCAAGTAGCCCTAGACACAGACTGTGGAAAAACACTTTCATTGAGAGGGGTTTGCAAGCTTCTAAGAAATAACGAGTTTCCGAAATACCAGCAAATATTTTTTCACCCAATCTTTATGATACTTGGTGGTAATGATCAGTATACAAATCCCACTTGGCTCACCAAATTTTGTTCTTCTAGGTTGAAGCGTTCGTCTACAGTAGTAGTTTATATATTTAGGTTTCTCTCTGTTCTCTCCTATATAGATAGATGAATTTGGAACTCTAAATCCAACATGGTTTGTAGTAGCTCTTTGAAACTTGGCAAAATAAAGGAGTTCTCAGATTTGTCTCTATGGTTTGTTTCCTCTTCAAGTAGCCCTAGGCACAGACTGTGGAAAAGCACTTTCATTGAGAGGGGCTGCAAAGCTTCTAAGCAATAACGAGTTTCCGAAATACCAGCAAATATTTTTTCACCCAATCTTGATGATACTTGGTGGTAATGATCAGTACACAAATCCCACTTGGCTTACCAAATTTTGATCTTCTAGATTGAAGCGTTCGTCTACAGTAGCAGTTTTTATATTTAGGTCTCCCTCTGTTCTCACCTATATAGATAGATGAATTTGGGACTCTAAATCCAACATGCTTTGTAGTAGCTCTTTGAAACTTGACAAAATAAAGGAGTTCTCAGTTTTGTCTCTATGGTTTGTTTCCTCTTCAAGTAGCCCTAGGCACAGACTGTGGAAAAACACTTTCATTGAGAGGGGTTGCCAAGCTTCTAAGAAATAACGAGTTTCCTGAATACCAGCAAATATTTTTTCACCCAATCTTGATGATACGTGATGGTAATGAAAAGTACACAAATCCCACTTGGCTCACCAAATTTTGTTTTGCTACGTTGAAGCCTTAGTTTACAGTAGCAGTTTTTATTTTCAGGTTTCACTCTGTTCTCTCCTATATAGATAGATGAATTTGGAACTCTAAATCCAACATGGTTTGTAGTAGCTCTTTGAAACTTGGCAAAATAAAGGAGTTCTCAGTTTCGTCTCTATGGTTTGTTTCCTCTTAAAGTAGTCCTAGGCACATACTGTGGAAAGCACTTTAATTGAGATTGGTTGCCAAGGTTCTAAGAAATAACGAGTTTCCTAAATACCAGCAAATATTTCTTCACCCAATCTTGATGATACTTGGTGGCAGTGATCAGTACCCAAATCCCACTTGCCTCACCAAATTTTGTTCTTCTAGGTTGAAGCGTTCGTCTTCAGTAGCAGTTTTTATATTTAGGTTTCTCTCTGTTCTCTCCTATATAGATAGATGAATTTGGAACTCTAAATCCAACATGGTTTGTAGTATCTCTTTGAAACTTGACAAAATAAAGGAGTTCTCAGATTTGTCTCTATGGTTTCTTTCCTCTTCAAGTAGCCCTAGGAACAGACTGTGGAAAAGCACTTTAATTGAGATGGGTTGCCAAGCTTCTAAGAAATATCGAGTTTCCGAAGTTCCAGCAAATATATTTTCACCCAAACTTGATGATACTTGGTGGTAATGATCAGCACACTAATCCCCCTTGGCTAACCAATTTTTGTTCATCTAGGATGAAGCATTCGTGTACAGTAGCAGTTTTTATATTTAGGTTTCCCTCTGTTCTCTCTTGTATAGATAGATGAATTTTAACTCTAAATCCAACATGGTTTGTAGTAGCTCTTTGAAACTTGACAAAATAAAGGAGTTCTCAGTTTTGTCTCTATGGTTTGTTTCCTCTTAAAGTAGCCCTCGGCACAGACTGTGGAAAGCACTTTCATTGAGATTGGTTGCCAAGCTTCTAAGAAATAACGAGTTTCCGAAATACCAGCAAATATTTCTTCACCCAATCTTGATGATACTTGGTGGTAGTGATCAGTACACAAATCCCACTTGCCTCACCAAATTTTGTTCTTCTAGGTTGAAGCGTTCGTCTACAGTAGCAGTTTTTATATTTAGGTTTCTCTCTGTTCTCTCCTATATAGATAGATGAATTTGGAACTCTAAATCCAACATGGTTTGTTCATAGCTCTTTGAATCTTGAGAAAATAAAGGAGTTCTCAGATTTGTCTCTATGGTTTGTTTCCTCTTCAAGTAGCCCTAGGCACAGACTGTGGAAAAGCACTTTCATTGAGAGGGGTTGCCATGCTTCTAAGAAATAACGAGTTTCCAAAATACCAGCAAATATTTTTTGACCCAATCTTGATGATACTTGGTGGTATTGATCAGTAAACAAATCCCACTTGCCTCACCAAATTTTGTTCTTCTAGGTGGAAGCGTTCGTCTACAGTAGCAGTTTTTATATTTAGGTTTCCCTCTGTTCTCTCCTATATAGATAGATGAATTTGGAACTCTAAATCCAACATGGTTTGTAGTAGCTCTTTGAAACTTGGCATAATAAAGGAGTTCTCAGTTTTGTCTCTATGGTTTGTTTCCTTTTAAGGTAGCCCTAGGCACAGAATGTGGAAAGCACATTCATTGAGATGGGTTGTCAAGCTTCTAAGAAATAACGAGTTTCCGAAATACCAGCAAATATTTTTCACACAATCTTGTTGATACTTGGTGGTAATGATCAGTACACAAATCTCACTTGGCTCACCAAATTTTGTTCTTCTAGGTTGAAGCGTTCGTCTACAGTAGCAGTTTTTATATTTAGGTTTCTCTCTGTTCTCTCCTATACAGATAGATGAATTTGGAACTCTAAATCCAACATGGTTTGTAGTAGCTCTTTGAAACTTGACAAAATAAAAGAGTTCTCAGATTTGTCTCTATGGTTCGTTTCCTCTTCAAGTAGCCCTAGGCACAGACTGTGGAAAAGCACTTTCATTGAGAGGGGTTGCCAAGCTTCTAAGAAATAACGAGTTTCCGAAATACCAGCAAATATTTTTTCACCCAATCTTGATGATACTTGGTGGTAATGATCAGTACACAAATCTCACTTGGCTTACCAAATTTTGTTCTTCTATGTTGAAGCGTTCGTCTACAGTAGCAGTTTTTATATTTAGGTTTCCCTCTGTTCTCTCCTATAGAGATAGATGAATTTGGAACTCTAAATACAACATGCTTTGTAGTAGCTCCTTGAAACTTGACAAAATAAAGGAGTTCTCAGTTTTGTCTCTATGGTTTGCTTTCTCTTCAAGTAGCCCTAGGCACAGACTGTGGAAAAGCACTTTCATTGAGAGGGGTTGCCAAGCTTCTAAGAAATAACGAGTTTCCGAAATACCAGCAAATATTTTTTCTCCCAATCTTGATGATACTTGTTGCTAATGATCAGTACACAAATCCCACTTGGCTCACCAAATTTAGTTCTTCTAGGTTGAAGCGCTCGTGTACAGTAGCAGATTTCATATTTAGTTTTCCCTCTGTTCTCTCCTATATAGATATATGAATTTGGAACTTTAAATCCAACATGGTTTTTAGTAGCTCATTGAAACTTGACAAAAAAGAAGTTCTCAGTTTTGTCTCTATGGATTGTTTCCTCTTCAAGTAGCCCTAGGCACAGACTGTGTAAAGCACTTTCATTGAGATGGGTTGCCAAGCTTCTAAGAAATAACGAGTTTCCGAAATACCAGCAAATATTTTTTCACACAATCTTGTTGATACTTGGTGGACATGATCAGTACCCAAAACCCACTTGGCTCACCAAATTTAGTTCTTCTAGGTTGAAGCGTTCATGTAAAGTAGCAGTTTTTATATTTAGGTTTTCCTCTGTTCTCTCCTATATAGGTAGATGAATTTGGAACTCTAAATCTATCATGGTTTGTAGTAGCTTGTTGAAACTTGACAAAATAAAGGAGTTCTCAGTTTTGTCTCTATGGATTGTTTCCTCTTCAAGTAGCCCTAGGCACAGACTGTGGAAAGCACTTTCGTTGAGAAGGGTTGCCAAGCTTCTAAGAAATAACGAGTTTCCGAAATACCAGCAAATATTTTTTCACCCAATATTGATGATACTTGGTGGTAATGATCAGTACACAAATCACACTTGGCTTACCAAATTTTGTTCTTCTAGGTTGAAGCGTTCGTCTACAGTAGCAGTTTTTATATTTAAGTTTCCCTCGGTTCTCTCCTATATAGATAGATGAATTTTTAAATCTAAATCCAACATGGTTTGTAGTAGCTCTTTGAAACTTGACAAAATAAAGGAGTTCTCAGATTTGTCTCTATGGTTTGTTTCCTCTTCAAGTAGCCCTAGGCACAGACTGTGGAAAAGCACTTTCATTGAGAGGGGTTGCCAAGCTTCTAAGAAATAACGAGTTTCCGAAATACCAGCAAATATTTTTCACACAATCTTGTTGATACTTGGTGGTAATGATCAGTACACAAATCTCACTTGGCTCACCAAATTTTGTTCTTCTAGGTTGAAGCGTTCGTCTACAGTAGCAGTTTTTATATTTAGGTTTCTCTCTGTTCTCTCCTATATAGATAGATGAATTTGGAACTCTAAATCCAACATGGTTTGTAGTAGCTCTTTGAAACTTGACAAAATAAAGGAGTTCTCAGTTTTGTCTCTCTGGTTTGTTTCCTCTTCATGTAGCCCTAGGAACAGACTGTGGAAAAGCACTTTCATTGAGATGGGTTGCCAAGCTTCTAAGAAATATCGAGTTTCCGAAATACCGGCAAATATTCATTCACCCAAACTTGATGATACTTGGTGGTAATGATCAGCACACAAATCCCACTTGGCTAATCAATTTTTGTTCATCTAGGATGAAGCATTCGTTTACAGTAGCAGTTTTTATATTTAGGTTTCCCTCTGTTCTCTCCTATATAGATAGATGAATTTGGAACTCTAAATCCAACATGGTTTGTAGTAGCTCTTTGAAACTTGACAAAATAAAGGAGTTCTCAGTTTTGTCTCTATTGTTTGTTTCCTCTTAAAGTAGCCCTAGGCACAGACTGTGGAAAGCACTTTCATTGAGATTGGTTGCCAAGCTTCTAAGAAATAACGAGTTTCCGAAATACCAGCAAATATTTCTTCACCCAATCTTGATGATACTTAGTGTAGTGATCAGTACACAAATTCCACTTGCCTCACCAAATTTTGTTCTTCTAGGTTGAAGCGTTCGTCTACAGTAGCAGTTTTTATATTTAGGTTTCCCTGTGTTCTCTCCTATACAGATAGATGAATTTGGAACTCTGAATCCAACATGGTTTGTAGTAGCTCTTCGAAACTTGACAAAATAAAGGAGTTCTCCGTTTTGTCTCTATGGTTTGTTTCCGCTTAAAATAGCCCTAGGCACAGACTGTGGAAAGCACTTTCATTGAGATTGGTTGCCAAGCTTCTAAGAAATAACGAGTTTCCGAAATACCAGCAAATATTTATTCACCCAATCTTGATGATACTTGGTGGTAGTGATCAGTACACAAATCCCACTTGCCTCACCAAATTTTGTTCTTCTAGGTTGAAGCGTTCGTCTACAGTAGCAGTTTTTATATTTAGGTTTCCCTGTGTTCTCTCCTATACAGATAGATGAATTTGGAACTCTAAATCCAACATGGTTTGTAGTAGCTCTTTGAAACTTGACAAAATAAAGGAGTTCTCCGTTTTGTCTCTATGGTTTGTTTACTCTTCAAGTAGCCCTAGGCACAGACTGTGGAAAGCATTTTCATTGAGAGGGGTTGCCAAGCTTCTACGAAATAACGAGTTTCCGAAATACCAGCAAATATTTCTTCACCCAATCTTGATGATACTTGGTGTAGTGATCAGTACACAAATCCCACTTGCCTCACCAAATTTTGTTCTTCTAGGTTGAAGCGTTCGTCTACAGTAGCAGTTTTTATATTTAGGGTTCCCTCTGTTCTCTCCTATACAGATAGATGAATTTGGAACTCTAAATCCAACATGGTTTGTAGTAGCTCTTCGAAACTTGACAAAATAAAGGAGTTCTCCGTTTTGTCTCTATGGTTTGTTTCCTCTTAAAATAGCCCTAGGCACAGACTGTGGAAAGCACTTTCATTGAGATTGGTTGCCAAGCTTCTAAGAAATAACGAGTTTCCGAAATACCAGCAAATATTTCTTCACCCAATCTTGATGATACATGGTGGTAGTGATCAGTACACAAATCCCACTTGCCTCACCAAATTTTGTTCTTCTAGGTTGAAGCGTTCGTCTACAGTAGCAGTTTTTATATTTAGGTTTCCCTGTGTTCTCTCCTATACAGATAGATGAATTTGGAACTCTAAATCCAACATGGTTTGTAGTAGCTCTTTGAAACTTGACAAAATAAAGGAGTTCTCCGTTTTGTCTCTATGGTTTGTTTCCTCTTCAAGTAGCCCTAGGCACAGACTGTGGAAAGCATTTTCATTGAGAGGGGTTGCCAAGCTTCTACGAAATAACGAGTTTCCGAAATACCAGCAAATATTTTTTCACACAATCTTGTTGATACTTGGTGGTCATGATCAGTACACAAAACCCACTTGGCTCACCAAATTTAGTTCTTCTAGGTTGAAGCGTTCATGTACAGTAGCAGTTTTTATATTTAGGTTCCCCTCTGTTCTCTCCTGTATAGATAGATGAATTTGGAACTCTAAATCCAACATGGTTTGTAGTAGCTCTTTGAAACTTGACAAAATAAAGGAGTTCTCAGTTTTGTCTCTATGGTTTGTTTCCTCTTCAAGTAGCCCTAGACACAGACTGTGGAAAAGCACTTTCATTGAGAGGGGTTGCCAAGCTTCTAAGAAATAACGAGTTTCCGAAATACCAGCAAATATTTTTCACACAATCTTGTTGATACTTGGTGGTAATGATCAGTACACAAATCTCACTTGGCTCACCAAATTTTGTTCTTCTAGGTTGAAGCGTTCGTCTACAGTAGCAGTTTTTATATTTAGGTTTCTCTCTGTTCTCTCCTATATAGATAGATGAATTTGGAACTCTAAATCCAACATGGTTTGTAGTAGCTCTTTGAAACTTGACAAAATAAAGGAGTTCTCAGATTTGTCTCTATGGTTTGTTTCCTCTTCAAGTAGCCCTAGGCACAGACTGTGGAAAAACACTTTCATTGAGAGGGGTTGCCAAGCTTCTAAGAAATAACGAGTTTCCGAAATACCAGCAAATATTTTTTCACCCAATCTTGATGATACTTGATGGTAATGAAAAGTACACAAATCCCACTTGGCTAACCTAATTTTGTTTTGCTACGTTGAAGCCTTCGTTTACAGTAGTAGTTTTTATTTTCAGGTTTCACTCTGTTCTCTCCTATATAGATAGATGAATTTGGAACTCTAAATCCAACATGGTTTGTAGTAGCTCTTTGAAACTTTGCAAAATAAACGAGTTCTCAATTTTGTCTCTATGGTTTGTTTCCTTTTAAAGTAGCCCTAGGCACAGACTGTGGAAAGCACTTACATTGAGATGGGTTGTCAAGCTTCTAAGAAATAACGAGTTTCCGAAATACTAGCAAATATTTTTCACACAATCTTGTTGATACTTGGTGGTAATGATCAGTACACAAATCCCACTTGACTCACCAAATTTTGTTCTTCTAGGTTGAAGCGTTCGTCTACAGTAGCAGTTTTTATATTTAGGTTTCTCTCTGTTCTCTCCTATATAGATAGATGAATTTGGAACTCTAAATCCAACATGCTTTGTAGGAGCTCATTGAAACTTGACAAAATAAAGTAGTTCTCAGTTTTGTCTCTATGGTTTGTTTCCTCTTCAAGTAGTCCTAGGCACAGACTGTGGAAAAGCACTTTCATTGAGAGGGGTTGCCAAGCTTCTAAGAAATAACGAGTTTCCGAAATACCAGCAAATATTTTTTCACCCAATCTTGATGATACTTGTTGCTAATGATCAGTACACAAATCCCACTTGGCTCTCCAAATTTAGTTCTTCCAGGTTGAAGCGTTCGTGTACAGTAGCAGTTTTTATATTTAGGTTTCCCTCTGTTCTCTCCTATATAGATAGATGAATTTGGAACTCTAAATCCAACATGGTTTGTAGTAGCTCTTTGAAACTTGACAAAATAAAGGAGTTCTCAGTTTTGTCTCTATGGTTTGTTTCCTCTTCAAGTAGCCCTAGGCACAGACTGTGGAAAAACACTTTCATTGAGAGGGGTTGCCAAGCTTCTAAGAAATAACGAGTTTCCTGAATACCAGCAAATATTTTTTCACCCAATCTTGATGATACGTGATGGTAATGAAAAGTACACAAATCCCACTTGGCTCACCAAATTTTGTTTTGCTACGTTGAAGCCTTCGTTTACAGTAGCAGTTTTTATTTTCAGGTTTCACTTGTTCTCTCCTATATAGATAGATGAATTTGGAACTCTAAATCCAACATGGTTTGTAGTAGCTCTTTGAAACTTGGCAAAATAAAGGAGTTCTCAGTTTCGTCTCTATGGTTTGTTTCCTTTTAAAGTAGCCCTAGGCACAGACTGTGGAAAACACTTTCATTGAGATGGGTTGTCAAGCTTCTAAGAAATAACGAGTTTCCGAAATACCAGCAAATATTTTTCCACAATCTTGTTGATACTTGGTGGTAATGATCAGTACACAAATCCCACTTGGCTCACCAAATTTTGTTCTTCTAGGTTGAAGTGTTCGTCTACAGTACCAGTTTTTATATTTAGGTTTCTCTCTGTTCTCTCCTATATAGATAGATGAATTTGGAACTCTAAATCCAACATGGTTTGTAGTAGCTCTTTGAAACTTGACAAAATAATGGAGTTCTCAGATTTGTCTCTATGGTTTGTTACCTCTTCAAGTAGCCCTAGGCACAGACTGTGGAAAAACACTTTCATTGAGAGGGGTTCCCAAGCTTCTAAGAAATAACGAGTTTCCGAAATACCAGGAAATATTTTTTCACCCAATTTTGATGATACTTGGTGGTAATGATCAGTACAGAAATCCCACTTGGCTCACCAAATTTAGTTCTTCTAGGTTGAAGCGTTCGTGTACAGTAGCAGTTTTTATATTTAGGTTTCCCTCTGTTCTCTCCTATATAGATAGATGAATTTGGAACTCTAAATCCAACATGGTTTGTAGTAGCTCTTTGAAACTTGACAAAATAAAGGAGTTCTCAGTTTTGTCTTTATGGTTTGTTTCCTCTTAAAGTAGTCCTAGGCACAGACTGTGGAAAGCACTTTAATTGAGATTGGTTGCCAAGCTTCTAAGAAATAACGAGTTTCCGAAATACCAGCAAATATTTCTTCACCCAATCTTGATGATACTTGGTGGTAGTGATCAGTACACAAATCCCACTTGCCTCACCAACTTTTGTTCTTCTAGGTTGAAGCGTTCGTCTACAGTAGCAGTTTTATATTTATGTTTCTCTCTGTTCTCTCCTATATAGATAGATGAATTTGGAACTCTAAATCCAACGTGGTTTGCAGAAGCTCTTTGAAACTTGACAAAATAAAGGAGTTCTCAGATTTGTCTCTATGGTTTGTTTCCTCTTCAAGTAGCCCTAGGCACAGACTGTGGAAAAGCACTTTCCTTGAGAGGGTTTGCCAAGCTTCTAAGAAATAACGAGTTTCCGAAATACCAGCAAATATTTTTTCACCCAATCTTGATGATACTTGGTGGTAATGATTAGTATACAAATCCCACTTGGCTTACCAAATTTGTTCTTCTAGGTTGAAGCGTTCGTCTACAGTAGCAGTTTTTATATTTAGGTTTCCCTCTGTTCTCTCCTATATAGATAGATGAGTTTAGAACTCTAAATCCAACATGCTTTGTAGTAGCTCCTTGAAACTTGACAAAATAAAGGAGTTCTCAGTTTTGTCTCTATGGTTTGTTTCCTCTTCAAGTAGCCCTAGGCACAGACTGTGGAAAAGCAATTTCATTGAGAGGGGTTTCCAAGCTTCTAAGAAATAACGAGTTTCTGAAATACCAGCAAATATGTTTTCACCCAATCTTGATGATACTTGTTGCTAATGATCAGTACACAAATCCCACTTGGCTCACCAAATTTAGTTCTTCTAGGTTGAAGCGTTCGTGTACAGTAGTAGTTTTTATATTTAGGTTTCCCTCTTTTCTCTCCTATATAGATAGATGAATTTGGAACTCTAAATCCAACATGGTTTGTAGTAGCTCTTTGAAACTTGACAAAATAAAGGAGTTCTCAGATTTGTCTCTATGGTTTGTTTCCTCTTCAAGTAGCCCTAGGCACAGACTGTGGAAAGCACTTTAATTGAGAATGGTTGCCAAGCTTCTAAGAAATAACGAGTTTCCGAAAGACCAGGAAATATTTTTTCACCCAATCTTGATGATACTTGGTGGTAATGATCAGAACACAAATCCCACTTGGCTCACCGAATTTTGTTCTTCTAGGTTGAAGCATTCGTCTACAGTAGCAGTTTTTATATTTAGGTTTCCCTCTGTTCTCTCCTATATAGATAGATGAATTTGGAACTCTAAATCCAAAATGGATCGTAGTAGCTCTTTGAATCTTGACAAAAAAAAGTAGTTCTCATTTTGTCTCTATGGTTTGTTTCCTCTTCAAGTAGCCCTAAGCAGAGACTGTGGAAAAGCACTTTCATTGAAAGGGCTTGCCAAGCTTCCAAGAAATTACGAGTTTCCGAAATACCAGCAAATATTTTTTTCAACCAAACTTGATGATACGTGGTGGTAATGACAAGTACACAAATCCCACTTGGCTCACGAATTTTTGTTCTTCTAGTTTGAAGCGTTCGTTTACAGCAGCAGTTTTTAGTTTTAGGTTACACTCTGTTCTCTCCTATATAGATAGATGAATTTGGAACTCTAAATCCAACATGGTTTGTAGTAGCTCTTTGAAACTTGACAAAATAAAGGAGTTCTCAGTTTTGTCTCTATGGTTTGTTTCCTCTTCAAGTAGCTCTAGGCACAGACTGTGGAAAAGCACTTTGATTGAGAGGGGTTGCCAAGCTTCTAAGAAATAACGAGTTTCAGAAATACCAGGAAATACTTTTTCACCCAATCTTGATGATACTTGGTGGTAATGATCAGGACACAAATCCATCTTGGCTCACCGAATTTTGTTCTTCTAAGTTATGCGTTTGTCTACAGTAGCAGTTTTTATATTTAGGTTTTCCTCTGTTCTCTCCTATATAAAAGGATGCATTTGGAACGCTGAATCCAACATGGTTTGAGTAGCTCTTTGAAACTTGACAAAAAAAAGTAGTTCTCAGTTTTGTCTCTATGGTTTGTTTCCTCTTCAAGTAGCCCTAAGCAAAGACTGTGGAAAAGCACTTTCATTGAAAGGGTTTGCCAAGCTTCCAAGAAATTACGAGTTTAGGAAATACCAGCAAATATTTTTTTAACCAATCTTGATGATACGTGGTGGTAATGACAAGTACACAAATCCCACTTGGCTCACCAATTTTGGTTCTTCTAGGTTGAAGCCTTCGTTTGCAGTAGCAGTTTTTATTTTTAGGTTTCACTCTGTTCTCTCCCATATAGATAGATGAATTTGGAACTCTAAATCCAACATGGTTTGTAGGAGCTCTTTGAAACTTGAAAAAATAAAGTAGTTCTCAATTTTGTCTCTATGATTTGTTTCCACTTCCAGTAGCCCTAAGCAGCAGACTGTAAAAAAGCACTTTCACTGAGAGGGGTTGCCAAGATTCCAAGAATTACGAGTTTCCAAAATACCAGCAATTATTTTTTCACCCAATCTTGATGATACTTGGTGGTGATGATCCGTAAACAAATCCCACTTGGCTCACCAAATTTTGTTCTTCTAGATTGAAGCGTTCGTTTACAGTAGCAGTTTTTATATTTAGGTTTCCCTCTGTTCTCTCCTATA
>NW_027515118.1:0-93334 GCF_048772815.1 Callospermophilus lateralis
GCTCATGTCTTACACCCTTTAGAATTTTTTTTAATCCTTCATATCTTTAAATTTTCTTAATATTTGCTTGTGGACGTTATCTTATTTTTTATACATTGAACAATATTTTCATTTCCAGATCTGCTACAAAATTTAAGGTTTAATTTTCTAAATTTAAATTTACTGTAAATTTTCAATTTAATGTCAAAAAATCAAATAAATCATAACTGAAGTATAAGTATATATATAATTATTTTAGTTATCCATTTTCATTTGTAAAGAAATAATATTACAATTTTTAAAAAAGTTTTTTAAAGTTGAAAATATTCTGAGATTTAAAAAATTTAATATTATGTAAAACATTGATTTCAGATCTGTATGTATTGATCACCAGGTCCACAGGTTTGTCATAAAGGTTTTAAGAAATCTTAATTTCTCTCTCTCTCTCTCTCTCTCTCTCTCTATCTCTCTCTATCTCTTGGGCTGTGTGCCTATAGATCATCATGCTTAATTTTTGATGAAAATTAAGTTATTCTCCATCTTTATGAAACCATATACAATTTAAACTCAATTCTCATAGCACTTGATAAATTGTATGTTAACATCTCTTTAGGCTAATTTTTGTTGAACAATTAATGTATATTTAGCAACTTAATAAGATCTCTTTATTCATGTGTTTATATTCAAAATAATTATTTTTAGATTGATATATTTAATACTGAGGCTTATCATTTTAACTCAATTATAATAACTCATACTTTTATTAAAATATGTTTAATGTTAGAACACTGTTTAGCATATTTTTGTATGATTTGACTTAAATCTAACAGCCATAATCTAATTAACTGTTTTAAATATACATCTCAAAACATAAAATGGAGTATTTATAATTTCACCACACAAGCAAACACATTACCAGTAAATTTTCTGTGTATTCTTTTTCCACCATAGATGAGAAAGGATGGTTAAAATTTTGAATTGTTCATTTGTGTTATTTTTGACATTATATTACAAAATTATCAAAGAGTTCATTTTAAGCTGGTTAAAATATTTTGACCATTTTTAAATAAAGCATATAAATTAGTTTTAACTTTTTGTCCACTTCTTTTTACTATGAAATAACTTTTTGCATGATATTTTAAATGGTTTGTTTACTTATTTATTTATTTATTTTAGTTTAGAGTAAGTTGATGAGTGCATAAAGTTTTGAACTATTTTCTTAATCTACTGCAAACTTGCTACACAGAGAAACAAAATTATCTTAGCTGAATTATTTAAAAATAATTAAGAATGTTTATGAATTAGGAGGCTAAGGCAGGTGGATGGCAACTTCAAAGCCAGCCTCAGCAAAAGCTAGGCACTAAGCAATTCAGACCAAAAGAAAAATAGAATCTAAGTAAGGGTTAAAGCTACAATTTAACTGGATTATCAAAGTAGCATTGTTTATGATGATATGTTATCATTAAGATATAACATGGAAAAACACACAAAAAATTTTAAATTATAATTGGCTAAAAATGTAGGCAAAATAGGTGAACTGAGGTCAGATGACAAGAATTCAAAATAAGTTGAGAACTGTAAATTTGTGGTAGAGAATACTAACAAAATATTGGTCCATAGATCACTTGAAGGCAGAGTTCAATTTATCATTTATGTTGATTTACCTTTCCATGAACAAATAATTACCAAGAGGATGATAAGGAAACATGTAAACAGTAATCTGTAAAAGAAAGTTTCAAGAAGAGAAAATATCCCTCATACTAAATATGCACTGAATATTCTACTATTTTTTGGTCACCATGCATCAGAAGCCAACTGGACAGCAAGGTGATGTTCAAGGTGCATGCTTTCTTTCTGCAGGAGAAGAAAATTTATCACAAATTGTATTTGCCAAATGTTTCAGATATACTATTAAAAACTCATTTTCTCTTTGATGCAAAAGTCAAAAGGAAAAGAAACTGTAAAGCATGAAAGATAAAATTAATTTATATCAAACATAATTATTTAAATTATTTTCTCTTGTGTCTTTTTCATTCAAGGATTTACAATGTCATTGTGCAATTATTTTTCCTAATCAAATGTTCTCCATTGTCATTTTAGAATTTTTGAAGACAATATAAATCTATTTTGTAAAGCAAAGAGGAACAAAATAAGTAATTAGATAATTAGATGGACATGAAAGTGAATATGATTTAGCAATTTAACATGGATATGGAAGTAGGGAGATGAGAACAAGAGGAGTCAAAACAAAAACACATAAGATATCCAAACTGGACTAAAATAAAACAGGTGTGTTTAGTACACAACTATTTATGGACACACACACACACACACACACACACACACACACACATATATATATATATATATATATATATATATATATATATATATATATATATATATATTCAAAACTGACTCATGGTTATATTTCCAAAGAAATTTTCAAAGACTTCAAGAATTGCATTTAGATAAAAACAAAGTGTGAAAAGAATATTTTAAAGAACATGGAAGAATAAAATGTTTAGAAATATACTTCAGTTTCTGCATTTGGGGGTGGGGTGCATTAAACAGAAATTAATCATTGAGCCACATCCCTAGCCCTAGTTTGTATTTTATTTAGAGACAGGTTCTCACTCAGTTACTTATGCCTCACTTTTGCTGAGGCTGGCTTTGAACTTGTGATCCTTCTGCCTCAGCCTCTGGAGCTGCCAAGATTACAGGCATGTGCTTCCATGCCAGTTTCTACTTTCTTATAAAATACTGATTTTTGTATGCCACATATTTTCATGATATTAAATTTATGTTTAAATCTTTAACAAATAATGATATTATTCAGATAAGGTGTGTTATAAAAATCAGTGGAAGTGAATCTATACTTCAATAAATTAAAGGAGTGATAAGTATTAAATGGTTTGGGCTGATTTGCAACATTGTATAAATGTCATTTTGTGAAGACAGAATTTGTTGCAGGAATCATTACCATTGATCCAAAAGCAATAATTCTACTCAAAGAAGAGAAACCAAAGGTATTTAGAAAAATGTACCAATAAATTCAGTGTACTGTACCCAGAATATATTGTAAAATTGAATTCTCCTCAACTATCAGCATTTTTTAAGTAAGTACAATAGCATAGTACTTGGAATACAATGTTCTTTAATATTCAGTAGTAAAATAGAATATGACAATGTGCATACATTTCTTTTAAAAGTGATTATCCTTGCACATATAAGAAAATTAGAAAGAAGAGAGTCAAAGAATAATGCAAACCATACAAATGAAAACAGAAACCAAATGGGATAAACAACAACTTCACATCATTATGGTCAAGATTTGAAAGAATTCAAAATGTAAACATTAAATATCAGAAAGTCTATATTCAATATCATAGTGCATTTCTGTTTTCATAATCACCTAGAATTTTATTTCATCATAAAATCAATAATAGCACATATGTTCTGTTTTATTCTAGAAAAACATTGAACCCAGGGACAAAATATAAAATTCATTTTTTGTGTAATGAACACACACACACACACACACACACACACATTTTTTTTTTCTGGAACTGAAACATTATCAGCTTTATTTACAGCTTTTTCCTTTAAAAATTTTTCGTGAGCATACACTGGGTTATTGTAATTTCAATAATTATCATAAGTATTTAAGAAGATAAAGCATTTATTAGTATTGCATCTGTCATGAAAAACACACACAGCTATTTGGAGTGTTATTTTTCTTATACATAACGATGTTCTCAAATACTAGTTGTCTGATAATTTGTTCTAACAACTCATTTTATAATGTGATTTCTAGGATAACCCCCTGGTGCCAATTGCATTTTTGTGTCTTCCATAGGAAACATGGGAAATTATACTGATTTGTATGGAGGTAATTCAATAGAGTAACTCAAAATTCCAAGATTGCATTGCTAATTCAGTGTTTTTCCTCTAATTCACATTACACTGGAAAGTAAAGTCAAGGATGAGAAAACAGGTTAAGCAAGGGAAGAAGTGGAACTGATGTGAAGTCCCACAGAAAATTCAACTCTTTGTTTCCATAGGATTCTGCAGGCGTGGGAAAGCCCTGGTCCTTTACCATCCTGTGGCAAGCAGCTGGTTTGGGAGCTCTGTGCTAGGAGAGGAGATACCTGTATAAGGCCTCTCACTTCAGTTGAGAGCATACTCAGAAATGAAAGCAAAGAACAGTGTGTAGGGCCCAACATTCTAGAGCACCACAGTGCTGAATAAGGACTCTGAAGGGACACTGTGTAAGTTAAGACAAAGTGACTGAGCAACTTGCATGTCTCTGATCTAATGCAAGAGATCATCAAGGTTATTGAGTTAAAATCCATTATTAAGAATTGCAGGAACTTAACATTGGCACAGTAGAGTTTAATATTCAATTTGAAGTGACTTTTCACACACTGATCTCTTACATTTCAAACAATTATTGGGATATGAAGTGGTAGAATTTCTTTGATTGAAATATTGAAGATGAAAAATGAAGGACATTATAATAAGTTGAAATTAAGATGATCACAAGTTTTTACCAAAAACGGTACATAAAAATGCTATAAACACTTAACCATGATTCTCACATATATTTACTTTAATGTATGCTTTTACACTATGAAACCAAGTACTTGGGGATTTGGATTAATCTGCTTGAGTAAAGTGGCTATTACCTTCCTCTATAATGGTAAGCAAACGAAAAAAACTAGATTGGCAATGCAATCCTGTTATATCTTTAACTTTTGAGCTAGTATTTTTACAATATTCCGGAACATAGAGTTCAACATATGTAAACAGTGAAATATTATGTCCATTCAGTACCCACAACCATGCCAAGAATGCAGCTGGGCTCAATTAGTATTTACCAAATGAATACAAAATCCTCCTTCTCTTTTAATTATATTATTTAAACAAGAAAAAAAAACTGTGAGTTGTGGCTTACTTTGAACTCTTTTGTCCTTTTATATTTCCATTTATTTCTTACTGATAATTGTTATCCCAACCAAGGAATTCTAAGAGGGAAAATAATAAATAAATTTTAAACCTATAGCCGTTAAATTTATTCTTAGTTAATGATTGTTTTAAAGGCTTTCTATGAATAAATAAAGAGGAAAGCACAGAATGGGTTTAGAGGATTAAATGGTTATCTCTTAATCTTATTTACTACAAGCACACAATTAGCATGAATAATAAAGACTTGTACGAGCTAAATTGTACATGCTTAAAAGTGAACGGACTATTGAGATCATTTAATATAAATACCTACTTTGGCAATTGAGGAAAATACAATTTAGAGAAGTTTCAAGTGGGTTATTTGAAACCAATGATTGTCAATTCTTAATTAAGAACCCCCATTTCATTTTCCTTCCCTTTTAGTTCTGAAATAAGAAATCTCATAGGTGAAACAATAAGTTCTTTATCTTCATTTTGGTTTAGTTATAGTCCTCTTTACTTTAAAATAACACTAATCTCAGTAAACCTTGCAACAGTTCATTTTTCAACCTACAGTGCAGACAGGTTTTAGCTCATAAAAACAAATACCTAGGGCTGCGGTTGAGTGGTAGAGAACTTGCCTCTCATGCATGAGGCCCTGGGTTCAATCCTCAGCACCACATGAATAAATAAAGATATTGTGTCCAACTACAACTAAAAAAAAATTAAAAAAACCTAGATTAGATGGGTATTTGAATCCAACATGAAAAAAATCCCAACATACATTAAATAAACTTCATTGCTGAATATGTAGTTGATTTTTAATGTCTAATTTATTGTTATTTATTTTGCTTTATCCCCTATGAATTATATTAGGTATTTTTCTTTATTCTTTTTCATACTAATTTGCAATTTTTATTTCTATAAAATATATTTTCTGTATTTTCCTCATACCCCAATGGTTTACAATTTATGTTTGAACTTTTAGTTTTAAGATTTTCACTCTTTAAGAAGAAAAAGTAAATTATTTATATACACTAACACATTTGACAACTTAATTCTTTACCCATAATTTCTTACATTTTATTTATTTTTAAAATAGAGTTTAGTTTTGCCTTCACGAAGAACATCTTAAAAATTGTTTTTCAGAGAAAATTGTGAATGTAGATTCTGTTATACAACTGTATATGTTGTATTTACTTTTGTTTTAAAAATCATTAGGTTTTCATTTTCTTACTTAGATTGTTCTGTTATACTGATTAGACATACAACTAGGTTTTCACATATTCTAATATCTTAAGAAGTATTTTATATTTTCCATGTTTTACTTCTCTTTTACATTCACAACTCTGTTATGGTGGGTTATGTTTTCATAGGCGTTTTATGATACCTTAATTTTTTTAAGAGAGAGAGAGAATTTTTAAAAATATTTATTTATTTATTTTGGTTTTCGGTGGACACAACATCTTTATTTTATTTTTATGTGATGCTGAGGATCTAACCCAGCACCCCGCACATCCAGGCAAGTGTGCTACTGCTTGAGCCACCTCCCCAGCCCACCTTAAAGTTTTAATAGCTTTATTAACGTATAATTGATATATGAGAAAAAAATATATATATTTTTAGTCCATATAATTTGATGAATTTTGACATATGCATGTACTCATGCAATTATAAGCATAATCAAGGTAATGGACATAAACATATACAACGTTTCTAATAATTTCCTTGTAGCCTTAATTTATACACACACACACACACACACACACACACACACACATTATAAGCATATAACTTGAGGTCTACTCTCTTAACAAATGTTGAAGTCACGATATTATATTATTTAAAAAACAAACAAACAAACAAAAAAAAAACCACTTACACCCATTAAGCAGCAAAGTCCATTAGCCTCTATAACCTGCTTCTGATAAACTCTATTTTATTTTTGCTTCTATGATGTCTCCATGTGTGCTGCGTTTATTTGATGGTCAGTGCTGTTTAACACGGTTTTATCTGCCAGGTAGCCACTTGCTCCTCATCTTTGGAGAAATGTTTACTCAAGTCTGTTGTTCCTATCTTGGGTTACTTGTGGGTTTTTTTTTCCATTGAGTTGCATTTATCACATGCATTTTGATATTTACCATTCATCATGTAAATGTCTTGTGATTATTTCTCTGATTCATAGATTCCGTTTTTGGCTTCGCTGTTTCTTTTACTTTGCAGAAACTTTTTACTTTAATTTACTCCCATATATCTCTTTTTTCTTCTGTTTTCCCTATGCTTTTGATTTGACAACTACAAATTTTGTTTATGTTTAGTGGGTTTGATTTTCTTTAAAAATCCCTGGTAATATGACATTCTGTGGAATTACAAGGAATACATTTTATATCTAAAAAATCAGTTTGGGTAGGGAGCCCAGATACATGTAAATTTAAATCTCCAAACAACATGAAATTCAGTGTCTTAAAGTGATCTAGGAACCAGAGTCTATGGAAGATTGTCATATCTTATCCTTGTTATCTTAGAGAAAGTTTTGTCTTGTTTTCAACTTTTTTTCCTACTCCAGCATTTTAATTAGATAAAGTTAAGAATGAATATCTGACTGAAATTCATGTTGCATAAGGAAACATGAATTTCACTTTTTGTGGATATTTTGTTTTTTATTCTATTTCTTTTATTAATATTATTTACCACTTTGCCAGAATTGAAGATTAATCTGATCAATTTATAATATTACTATTGTTAAATCTATATTAATGCAATTCTAAAATGCAGTTAATTAATACTTCTAGAATATTCTGCATACAGCATTCATACTACCATAATATTATACTTTGAAATGAATTGATGTATTTAAGATATTGACAATAAATATTATACAATTAACTTGTACTATTTAATTCACATAAAGTTTTTATATCACATAAAAGATTAATTTTTGGTATGTTTTATCAAAAGAATTTACTGGCTGCTTATTTTTTATTATTATTTATTTATTCATTTATTTTATTTATATATGACAGTGGAATGCATTATGATTTTTATTACACATATAAAGCACAATTTTTCATATCTCTAGTTGTATACAAAGTACATTCACACCAATTTGTGTCTTTATACATGTACTTGTATGTTTTATATAGGATTTTACACATATTGTATTGCAGGAATTACTTTAAAATGCAATAGTTTTTATTTTATGGAGAACTCAATCTTATCTAAATATATTAGGTTATATTGAGTCCTTTATTAATTATTCTACTTTGTGAATGTTCCAGAATATTAATGAACAGTTAGAATTGTTTGGGTTCAGTCTAAACACTAATACTTATTAACACAACTGCTAGATGGGAAATAAAATTTAATAACAATGTATTGCATTAAATATACAGACATAGAAACACAACTGTAGATCCTGAACACATAAAAGAGTAGTCTTCTGAGTTTTGTACAGAATGGTAATGTAATATCATTAATTTTCAGAAGAAAGGTGAGGATACTATTTTCAATTAATACTACTTATACTATTTGTATTTATTTATACTACATCTCAATTAATATGTGCAACCCCATCAGAGAGAATATATTCTGTCTAAAGTTCATCAATCATAGAGAAAGTGCACAAGATTGATACATTTCCTATTTCCTGTGAAAGAGGAATGCTATTTGACACATCTTGTCACTTCTGCAATGCAAAATTAATTGGATTTTACAAGTTTGCTCTCTTAACCCCTATTTACAGTAGTGGTACACAAGGAAGGAAGGGAGAGAAAGAGAAGGCAAAGGAGGACTCTTGTAATGTGTTAGGAAATACACTCAAAATAGAAAAACTGAGCCTATTAACTAAGTAAAGTTAATGAATAAAAGCCCTTGTACTTGGAAAACAAAATATTTAGTACAGAAATCAGCAAGAAAACTGGGAAGAGGAGTGAAGATTTTTATTTTTGTATCTTTTATGCATATACAAAGTCTTGTTTTATAAGTAGCAGTTCCAGAGAGAAAAATCTAATTAGATACAGCAATTAATTTTCAAAAATATGGAGCCATAGTAATACACTCTGAATAACCTATGATTATGCATTTTAGCCACATGAAGAAAGTAGCTATAAGCACATTACTTCCTGTACTGTTTCTAGTGCATTTGTAGCAATCATATTCTATTGTTATATTTCCAGAATACAGCAGAGGGCTCTGGTAGTATTGATCATTGAATTAAGTGTTGTATTAAACCTGGATTAAAATATAGAAATGGGCCTTTATTAAGCAAAATATTAGAAAATCAAGAAAAAAGGAAAAAGAAAATGATAGTCATCATTTGAATTTCTGCATTTGTACAAATGTTGCTCCATGTGGGTTTTGTTTCTTTGTTTATTTATTTATTTATAATTTTATTTTGCTTGCTTAGGTTTGACTCTTTGCCAGTATTATAATATGCATGTTATAGAGATTGGGAGAATAATGATGATGAGACTGTCAATTCTTTCCTAAATCAATTAAGCAATAAAACAATTATAAACATCATTACTACTATTAAAATAATGAAAAGCCTTATTCTTAAAGCACTTTGGATTATAGTTCATAAATAAAATAATAATTATTGAAAAGTTTATATATAGTACTGTTTACACTGGAATGAGACAATTGTGAATAAAACACAGGATCTTCTCTCATTTTGTATAGATAATAAAAAGAATACAAACAAAGTAGTGATTGTCCACTGTATGATGTGATAATATAAAATAACACCATTGGATACTCTAAATCAAATACCTATAGAAATTGTGCCAGGTGGTATACACCTGTAATCCCAGTGGCTTGGGAGATTATGGCAGGAGGATCATGAGTTCAAATCCAGCCTCAGCAATTTAGCAGAGTACTGAGCAACTTAGCACAATGCTATCTCTAAACCAAATATTTAAAAAGGGACTGGGATTGTGGCTCAGTGATTAAGAGCCCTGGGATTCAATTCCTATTCCAAAAAGAAGAAGAAGAAGAAAAAACATATAAGATATCTTAGGATATTATAAGAGTAATCAAATTAAGAGTTACAATGGTAATGATTTAAGTAAGTCTTTTATGGTTGCCATAAACATATTCTAAATGGTATGAATTGAACATCAAAAATTTATCTTCCCACAGTTCTACAAGTTTCAAGGTCAAGGTGACAGTGTAGTCAATTGCTGGTAAAAGTCTCTTTCTGTCTTTCATATCGCCACCATATTTCTTTGTACTCTCATTGCTTTATTTGAAAGAAAAGTGCTCTGATTTTTTTATCTATTTCTTTGAAGTTATCAGCCCTATAGGATTCAGATCCTACTCTTTTAACCTCATTTAATAATTACTTCCTCCTTTTAAGTAGTCATATTAAAAACGTTAGGGTTTCCCGATATTAATTTTGGGGAGAAAAATTCAGCCCAAGGCCTGAAAAACAAAAGAGGTCATATTTTCTAATCATTGCCTAAAACACACACCACTGAACCTTGTTGTGTCAGAGGACCATGACTTCAAAACATGAGTTTTTGAGGAACATTCCAGGGTAAAACCATAAGAATTTCTAAAAGATTTATGGCAGTTACCAGAAGATTCTATCAACTTGATAAGTATACTTTAGGACTGGTATGGGCAATGATACAACCATAATTGAAGTGACCAAGTGTAGAGAGAGAAAGATATTGAGCAATGAATTGTTTTTCTCCTATGGGAAGCAGAGTTGGATTAAAAATTGAAACAGCTCATGAAGATTTAGGAAGTTGTATTATGAAAAATATTGCCAGCCTGGAGTTAAAAGGATGGGGAATACACAAGATTAAAAATGTCTCTGCTCCATACCCCCAAAATTCTCAGGAAGTATTCTGAGAATATTTTTTGAAATACGTATTTTACAGTGTTCTCTTTAAATGACCAGCATTTTATAAAGAAGGTAACTCTCCAAGAGACTGAATTCAAACATCCAATAAACATGTTTGGAGAAACCCTTCTCAGGGAAAAAATAATTTCATCAAGAGAAGGGACATTTCAAGACCAAATAAAATTTTGCAGCAGGATTTCACAACGTTTACAATGTATGATACATACCTCCTCTTATTCCACTTTTAAAATGAGAGTGTTTGTTGGATTATGCTAAGCTTTAAAAAAATGTAATGAGTTAATATAAATGAAGCATCACTTCTCTCTAGATCATAATAACCTGACCTTTGAGGCTGAATGCCACAACTAAATGATATTTTTAGAAACCTTTCAAATGGAGGGAAAGGAACATTTGTATATGACTGTCTGCAGGTTTTCATATGGTAATACGCTAGTATGACTAATTGTGAGAGAGATTGCAAATTTTTCTACATGTGTTTTAACGTTTTGGTTTTGACATTTTCATATTCCCTTGTTCTTATTATGCATGGTGTCAGTTTTCCACCAAATGTTGTGGAGTGAATGGTAGCCCCAGAAAAGGAAGGCCAGTATTATAACACCAGACCCTTACATGTCAAAACATTTGATTAACTTGAAGATCTTGGGAAGAAGTGTTTGTCCTAGATTATACTATTGAAATCTGAATGCAATCATCTATATCCTAAAAAGAGAGAAGTAGAAGGGTTTTGAGAGAAAGGAGGAGTAGATAATTGTCACAGAGACAGATTGGAATTGTTTTGTTCTGGAAAAAGAATTCTGGAAGCCACCAAAAACTGAAAAAGCAAGAAAGAGATTCTGTCTGAAAGTCCCTAAAGGAAACATGGTCTTGACAACACTTATTTTGTCTCAATAATTCTGTTTTGTATTTTGGCATCTAGAATGGGCTGAGAAAATAACTATAATATTTGAAGTCACTGAGTTTGTTGTAAATTGTTATAACACCCAAAAAAATGGAATGCATCAATATTACCTGTCTTGGTCACTAGATATAGGATAAGAAATTTTGCCAATTTTGGGATTTATCATAAAAATTCATTACACACTTTTTTTTTCTTGGCATGATCCACAGATTGCACTGAATCTCCCTAATTCACTAGGTAAACTCACAGAGCACTGAAAAAAATCACAGTATTCACAATTTCAATTTAGTTACAGAAAAAGGAAACATAAAAATAAATTACAGAAAAGAGAAAGAGGATAGAGTCCTAGAGAAATCAGACACCACCTTCCACCTGTATCCTCCCAGTAGATTGTATGAACATTGTCTAGATCCCACAGAAATGGTATATGCTAACATGTGCACAGTGTTGCAAACCAGAAAAGTTCATTCAAACATTGACGTCCTTCAAGCACACACAATAATATTTGCCATTATAATGTTATAATAAACTAGCTGTTTTGGCCCAAATCTTCAGATTCATAAGGATATTTTTATCAGGAATATGCTCTATGGACTCAGGTATCATCTCCAGGTGCTAGGAAAAGGGAATAAGACTTTGTGCAGAATTTGAACAATGTTATGGTTTGGATATTAAGTGTACCCCAAAATCTCATATGTGAGACAATTCAAGAATGTTCAGAGGTAAAATGATTGGGTTATAGGAGCTGTAACCTGATTGGTGGATTAATCCACTAGTATGGATTAACTGGCTGGTAACTATAGGCAGGTGGAATGTAGCTGGAGGAAGTAGGTCACTGGGAGCGTAACTTTGGGGTTTATATTTTTTCCCTGGTGAGTGGAGCACTCTCTCTGATTCCTGACTGTCATATCCTGAGCTTCTTTACACTGTCATGTCCTTCTTCCATGAGGTTCTTCCTTACATTGCTCCCAGAGCTCTGGAGTCAGTTGACCATAGACTAACTCTTTGAAACTGTGAACCAAAATAAACTATTCCTCCTTTAAGTTGTTCTTGTTGAGTCTTTTGTTCACAGCAACAAAAATATGACTAAAAGGGAGCAACAAATGTCCTCAGAAGTCTTTTCTAGACAGACTCTTTTGTATCTTTTTGAGTAGAGATGCCTTTTGATGTTGTTCTGTCCTTTCCCCGTGTCAATCCTCTAGTGTGAGGGACGCACATATAATTTACTTCAGTTTGTAAATCAGCTAAGAGTAAACTCATCTAGATATCCTGTGTGACCCAGGCATTCTTGTACTCTGAGCTCAAAAAAGTGTTTGCATAAGAATTTTAGATGCCAAGATCTGGTACTGAGCATATTTTGAATGCATTTCTTTCTTTTTTTTTTTTTAAGAGAGAGTGAGAGAGAGAGAGAGAGAGAGAGAGAGAGAGAATTTTTTAATATTTATTTTTTAGTATTTGGCAGTCACAACATCCTTGTATGTATGTGGTGCTGAGGATCGAACCAGGGCCACATGCATGCCAGGCGAGCATGCTACTGAAAGACCCTCCGTCTCCCTGTCCAAGGAAGAACGCACGAGACACTGGCTGCAAAAACAAGAGGCAATTTATTGATACACAGGCGACTGCGGGTGCTCAGCAAAACCTCAGCTGGAGCTTTGGTGAACTGGCACACCGGGCTTTGGGGTACAGGGCTTTTATAGGATAAAGGGGCAGGTTTCGCGCGTGCGGTAAGCAAGAGGTTTCTTATTGGTTTTTTTGAACCCAGCATTTAGGTTACCTAAAGGGCAAAGTTGTTTTTCACTTTATGTTCCAAGAAAAACCGCATAACAGTCATATATTTGCACTCTGCTTTTTCTGTTCTTGCTTATCAGTTCCTGTTTGTTCAGGCATGCCCTGGGACCTGGTTTTCTGTTCTTTCCCAACCATCCTGTTCTTTCACAACTGGCTACCCTTAACTGATTATCAGATAAACATCTCTGGTGCTTGCGTGGGTCTGCAACATGCCCTGATGGTTTTGCAATTGGGCCTGGGGTTACTGGTCTAGGGTCTTTCACTACCGCTTGAGCCACATCCCCAGCCCCTTGAATGCATTTCTTATTTCTCTTTGTATTAGTTTCCTAAGGCTTCCATAAGAGCGTGCCATAGACTGGGTGGTTTAAACAACAGAAATTTATTTTCTTAGAGTACTGGAAGAGCCAAGTTTGAAAGTGAGGCATATGTAGGTTCCATTTAATTCCAAGTGAAATCTCTGTCCATTTCTTATGAATGGCTTCCTTTCCTTTTATCTTCATGTTGTCCTTCTGAGTGTACATGTCTGTGTCCAAATCTCTATCTTATAGGAATACAAGTTATCACAGTTAATGACCTGTCAAATAACTCAAATAAGTAATCACCTCTCTGTTTTTGCTAGCTTTTTGTTTCCTTAATCACTGTGACCAAAAGATCTAAGAACAACATAGAGGAGGAAAAGTTCATTTTGGCTCCTGATTTCAGAGGTTCAGTCCAGTCAGCTGACTCTATGAACCCAAGGAAGGAAGAACAGCAAGGCAGAAGGATGTGGAAGAAAAAAAAACAGATCAGAACATAACAACCAAGAATTAGAGAGAGCTCCAATCAATGGAGACAAAATATAAACCCTAAAGGGTATGACTCCAGTAGCTTATGCCCTCCAGTCACACCCTACCTGCCTATAGTTACCAGCAAGTTAATTCATATTATGGATTAATCCACTTACTAAAGTTTTCATAATCTAATAATTTCAATTCTGAACCTTCTTCCCCTGTCTCACACATGAGCTTTTGAGGATACCTTATATCTAAATTATAATACTCTCTAAGGGTATCTGAAAATGCAGTCATATTTTGGGGGCCTAAGACTTCACATGAATTTTGGTAGAACATAACGCTACCTACCCACCAACCTACCTACTAACACATGCGTCTACGCACGCGCACGGACACACACACACACACACACACCCACATACACACCTATATATATAGTTTTCTATATACTGATATTGTTACCGCTGTTTACCTGTGATGAGTCTGTGCTTCCCCAATGCTGAAATATAACACCAGAGAAGCACACAGAGGCAAATTTAGAGTGGGAAGTGGGGGCTTTTTTAAAGGACAATAGAAAAGACTTCTCCCTCAAGGAAGAAAGGGACCCAAGAGGTGAAGTCCATGGAAGGTGGAGGTTTTCCCTCTTTTATAGCTAACGTCTTCTTTCAGGTTTCCTGAATTCCTGTCCCATTCCTGTCCTTTGTTCTGTTATCTTGCAGTGTTGGAATGTAAGTGGAAAGGCCCAAAGGGTGGGGGATAGGTGGGCCTAAGGAGTAATCTGAGCAGGAAGGACTTTTGGATTAGCATCTCCTCCGTGTTTGCTGGGAGCTGCTTCATTAACATTTCCTTGGGTTGGGCTCTGGGCCTTGGGGACATTTTCAATTCCTATTTCCCTGGACCCCATTCTTAATTTGGCCTTCATTCTCTACTCAACATTAGACCCAATTTGCCTAACGACACTAACTACCTACCTTTAAATCTGGCTTCAATATCATCCTTTAATGTAAAGTTTCGGGCTTGAACATGTATATTGTTTTTAACAGTGATCTTAGCAAATATGTTGAAAGCAGAAATTTTGATATCATTTGAATGATGGGACTTTTCCTGGTCTTGTACTCTTTCTATTGTGTAAGTACAGGCCTAAGCTAATCAACTAGAAAAGCAGAACTATGTGGAGTCAAGTGTTGTCACCTTCAATTTTCCTATTCATGACTAGCTGAACATCAAACACCTGAGAAAATCCAGATAAGTCTAGAAAAATTAACAGTAGTAGAGGCCCAGGCTACATCACTTAGCAGTAACTTCATGGGATATTTATTGCCTATTTATTGTGTGTGTGTGTGGGGGGGGTGTTTATGTGTCAGAGAGAGAGTTTAGGTGTATACATTGTATTTGTCTGAGTTTTGTGTTAGCAGATCAATGAAAAACAGGCAATAGCAAGTTGGGTGCAGGCACATGACTATAATCCTAGCAGCTCAGGAGGCTGAGACAGGGATAATCACAAGTTTGAGTTCAGCCTTATCAAATTATTGAGGCCCTGTCTGAAAAAAAAAAAAAGAAAGAAAAAAGAAAAAGAAAAATAAAAGAATAAAAAAGAAAAAGAAGAAGAAGAAGAAGAAGTAGTGGTGCTGGGGATGTATATTATTGGTAAAATGAATGTCCCTGGGGATTCACTCCAGGCAAAGAAAAAAAAAAGGAAAGGGGGGGTAATCAAAAAATGGAGTCACTAATAATTACATGAAGTACTGGATTTGAAGTCAGGATCAAATTAACCAGATCAGTAAACAAAGATGATTAACATATACCACAATTTTCCCATACAAATAAAGAAAGATAAAGGCTAATGATGTTGGCATCTACATCATCCCTATTACATTTCTCTTAGAGATTATCTAGTATGCATTTTCTATTTTCTTTAAGATATTCCATTCAAATTAGATTTAGAGTAGTCAAAAGCCTGAAGCTGTGACAAACTTGGAAGGTGACACAAATCTGGTTTTTGGTTGTATCCAGACATCTTTCTTGGCAAATTGTCACTTAATTCAGAATGACACAGTGTGCATATGCTCAATTGTTCAGCAACCTTTATCTTGTGTGATTCAAAGATAATATTTCTCTCTAGTGCCTAACAAAAATAATCTTTCAATCATGAGGCAAATAGTACTTCTGACCAGCCAATCGTTAGTTAAGGAATGCTTCACCACATCCAAAATGTAGACTGTTTAAATGCAATCTTCAGGCAGACACTTCATGCAAGCAGAGGACTAATATTTATACTATTTTTTTTTCTAGAAAAAGGAATAGTTTGTTAGGCTATTTTTTTTGTTGCTTTTTTTTTAGCATAAGGTGGTTGACAGCACCAAATCTTAGAAAAGTGTGTTAGATTATTATTATTGTCTGAGTGTTTATGTCATCCCAAAGTTCACATATTGAAACTTAATTACTAATGTGATGCCATTAGAAAATAAGGCCAATATGTGGGTATTAGAATGTGAGGCCAGAGTCCCCATGAATAAATTAGTGCCCTCAATAGAGAGGACCTGAGATATACTTTGCTCCTTCCACCACATGAGATAGAATGAGAAAATGCCATTATGAACCAGGAATGTCCTCTTACATACTCAATATCCTATCAATTTGATTGTGGATTTTGTAGCCATCACAACTATGAGGAATATGTTTCTGATGTTAGAATTTACCAAAACTATAGTGTACTGCTAACAGAGTTCAAATTGATTATGAAAGCATATTACTCTATTCCCCTGAGAGGGTCTCATGAATTACTTCCTAGTTGCAGCAAGTTCCATTTTTTTTTTACCATTTATTACATTAACACCCAGTTTAATTAGCCTTCTTTGTCAGTACTGTTTTCTAGGCAAGTGGTAACAATATTGACAGGATTTCTACCATTTATCCTCCACTGGATAATGTCAGAGGATTTGGCTGGTGAATAATTACACCTGTCCTTCTATTTGCTAATGAAGATTCAACAAGCCGGACATAGTGGTTTACACCTGTAATCCCAGCACCTCAGGGAGCTGAGGCATGAAGATCTGGATTTCAAAGCCAGCCTTAGCAGCTTAGTGAGACCCTAAGCAATTTAGTGAGACCCTGTCTCTAAATAAAATATATAAAAAAGGGAGATGGGGATGTAACTTTGTGGTTAAGTGCCTCTGGGTTAAATCCTTGGTTTAAAAAAAAAAAGACTCAACAAACTCATTTTATCTACATAGGAAGATGTTACAATCTACAACAGGAATACACACACACACACAAACACACACACACACAAACATATATAATTATATATATTACTAAAATGTATTAGAACAGAGACAGGACGTTTTACAGAATATTATACACAGCAATTGATCCTTCCAACCATCTTGTGAGATGATTTGTATTATACCACCCATTTTATAAAATAGAAACTAAGACACAGAGGAGAATCTAACTTATGGTCACTAAAATAGAAATTTGTGGAGTCAGAATGTGATTCAAGGTAGTCTGGCTCAATTACCTGCTCGAATTGCACAGTATGTCTTTGTGGACTTAATTATGTATAACAAATAAGCAATAATGTTCAGCCACATGTGGTAGAATTTTTCCATCACTTTACTTTCGACCTTGTCACATTTCCCTCAGATATCTTCAAAACAATAGTTGGTTCTTGTTCTAATACTATTTAGAACTTTTTATAGTACTATAAACAAAATAAGTACAAGATGACACATTATTAACTTAATAACATAGTATATTTTGAAGTTAACCTTTTTAAGAAAAAATAATGTAAGACAGGAATAATACAACAAGCTTTAGACTTGACATACAATATTTGCATTTTTCCAGACAACTGGTTAAGATTTATGATTAGAGTCTGGTAACCACTGTGGTTCAATAATTGGATTGAATTATTGTTTCTGATTTGAAATGTGTAGAAAAAAGAAAGAGGGAGATAAACAAACTGCTATCCTTGTAATTTCCATTTTATTTATCAATTCCACTTTTAAAATGATTTAGAAACAACTGTGCCAGGATTCATGCTCTGTAAATTTGCTTTGTGACAGATGAATAAGCACACTTTTTCTAGTTGGTATGATGGCTACTTTAATAAGCTTTCTCAATGACAGGATTTTATAACCCTGGATGAAGTAAAATATTGTGAGGTACTATCTCATGCAGCATACTAAAACCTATAATAAGGCTAGATCACTAGAGATGGCAATACTGACAGAGGAAACCCAGTGAGATCAATTCATGTTGGCCATGAAAATTCACTACCTCTGTCATTGCATATTGATTGATGGTACTAGTTGTTGGCTCTGTGGTACTTCCATGCTCTGCACACTTTCCAGGAGATGCTCCCTAGGGGAAACTGTGTTCTTATTGATTCTTTTTGGACCAAGAGATATAAACCTTAAGGAAGATTTACATGCTAACAAAAAAAAATTAGAAAAAATATTAAAAGAAAAAACTTCTTCTTAAATTAATTAACTCCCTGTGAGTATATGTTTTTTGTTTGTTTTTTTTTTTTTTGAGTGTGAAAATTGGATAGAAAAATCATGGGAGAGTCGACATGATTTTCTAAAATTCAGTGATTTCTTCATTGTGTGTGAAAGAGTAAAGACTTTCTGTTTGCACTGTTAGAGTAGTAAGTGAAACAAACAAATGCTTCTTACATAAAAGTTTTTAAAGATCACCAATCAGCAGAGATAAACAAATTATCACAAATTAACACCTTTTTCTACTTTCTACAAAAGATAGTAAATTATTATCAGATATCTGTTCCCTAAATTAAGTGTTGAACATGATGTAAGAATATATAAAATTAGATGTTTCGTATATTGAACACCTATAGAGCAATCATACCTCAAAAGCATTGTCTAAATAATTAAGTCCCTGAATATCTGTAATGAATATTAAATGCTTTGTTGTCAGCAGAGTAGATTTAGTTCACCAAAAATAGACTGAGATGACTAGATTATATCATCACCTGGTCTCCCACAGCATGAGCCTCAGTATCTCTGGATAGACTAAGAATTTGCATTTTGGATACATACAAATGTTTGTAAAAGTCCCAGTTTTCCAACTTATAAATTGTGATTTTAGGCAACTTATTTGAACTCCAAAATATTTTATACCCTTTACTTTAAATGAGATATGTTCACTTCATGGTTGTTTGAATAAAAACAAAAAATATTATTCAAGAATATGCATGTGCAGGAAACAATTGTGATAGAAATTATAAGTCCTACACACATGTAATTACATTTTTTTTACATAAAACAAGAACTTAGGAGACCTTAATTGCTAATTTAATGACATTTATTTGGCAGTTTGATCTCAATGCCTATTTAATGCTTCAGTGATTTTCGAGTCTTTCTCTCATGGTCTCAAGACAGCTGACACAATTCTAGTTTATATAATGGTACTAAATTCATCAAGAAAATAATGGGAATAGGAGTGACTACAGCCAATCCTTCTTTAATCTCACTGTATAGAACTTTAGCCTGTAGTCAGCTCTGCTGTCTAGGGAAAATTTGAAGAAGTAGAATTCCAATAGCCTCAAGAACAGTAGTAGAGCCAAAGAAGGTTTCAGAAGATTAGAAATACAAGGCAATATATATTTAGACTTAAATTTCATTAATTCAATAAATAATACATAGATATATGCTGATATCAGCTCAGTTTTCTAATATTATTATCAGTGTTATTAAGAATGAATATGTGATCCAATGCACAATTAAATGCTATCCATTCACTATAATGAATTAAATCTTGTCATTTTTAAAACATGAATAGAACTGCAAATAATTATGTTAAGTGAAATAAGTCAGACACAGAAAAGAAAATTCCAGATGATCTAATTCATATGTGGAATATAAAAAAAAATGATGATCTCATAAAGTTTGAAGTTGAAATGCCAGAGGCCAGATTGAAGAGGGAAAGGGAGGAATGGTAAAAAGTTGGTCTTTGGGTATGAAGTTGAAGTTAGATAAAAACAAGAAGTTCTGATATGCTTTTGCATAGTAGGTTCATTACAAATAAAATTAATAAAAGGCACATTTAAAAACCTAGAAAAAAGTATTTGTATTGATGCATTATGATTATCTATAATAGTGGCATTCATTGTGACATATTGGTTCATTAATATAATATAATTGTATCAATTTCATCTCCCCAGTACCTCCCTCCACCCTTATTTATTTCTGTTGTCACTTCTGAAGATCTCCTGTTTTCAAGTGATCTTTTTAAAACTTTTTATTCTCTCTAGCTTCTATGTATGAGAGAGTATATATGATCTTTGAATTTCTGAATCTGACTTACATTGTTTACGTGATACAGTTCACTTCTACTTAATTGCAAGTGACTTGATTTCATTCTTCCTTATAGCTAAATAAAACCTCACATATATATGTGTGCGTGTTCATGCATGTGTTGATATTATGTCTATAATGAGTATGTCTATATACGCTACATATATGACTACACATATATCTCTATAGTATGCTTATTTGATTTTCTTAAAATACTGAGGAATGGTGTAGCTGGGTCATGTGGTGGTTGCATGCCTAGTTTTATTTTTATTTCCATGCTTTGTCTTTTGAGTAGCCTCCATACTTATCTCCATAGTGATTATACTAATTTACAATGCTACCAGCAGTGTATGAGTATTTCTCCCTCACATCCCCATCAATATTTATCATTATTTGTACTTTTTGCTTTGCTTTACAGAAGCTTATTGATTTGATGTAATCTCATTTATTCATTTATTATTTTTTGTATTTTTCCTATGTTCTAAGATTCATACTGAGAAAGTCATTACCTATACATAAATGTTGTAGCATTGCTCATATGTTTTCTTCTAGAAGTTGTGGAGTTTCTGGTATAATTCCTAGGTCTTTGATCCACTTTAAGTTGTCATCAGTGAAGTGTAAAACGTGGGGATTTTTCACTCTTCTACATTTTTATATCCAGTTTTCCCAGTAAAACTTGTTAAAAGTCTGTTTTTTCTCCAACACACTATTTGAAGCCCTTTTCAAGAATCGGATGAATGTACAATTGTGGGTTTGTCTTCATTTGTCTATATATTTGAACTTATTCCAGTACTGTGCTGTTTTTTGTTACTCTTGTATGTACAACCAGAAATATGAAAAATTGTGCTGTATGTGTGTAATAAGAATTGCAATGCATTCGGCTGTCATTTATGTTTTTAAAAAAATCAATAAAAAACACTGTTATCTGTTATAAGTTAAATACAAGTTAGTCACCTGGAAATTATTCTAAAGATACTTGGCCCATTGATTTTACATAACTGAAACAATAATGAGAAATTCAAGCAATTTATATAAAATTTTAGTTTTAATTACTAAATGTATAAGTAGCAAATTTTGCAAATTATAGAAGCCAAATAGTGCAACATCAACTAAAGCTACTATTTCTCAAAAATTTTAAAGAATATAAAATTAGAATAAGTTTACTCCATGTATGTATAATATGTCAAAATACATTCCACCACCACGTATATCTAGAAAAGAACAACAACAAAATATATAAAGTGAAAAAAAAATCTGGTATTGTTATGTCTCTAGCATTGACATTTTTGCTCAGTCTTGCTTTGGCTGTTATGGGTCTTTTATTCAATAATATTAATTTTAAGACTGCCTTAAAAAAAAAAACTTCAGTGAAGAATTCCATTTATATATTGATGAGCATTACATTGATTCTGTAGATTGTTATGGTAATGTGATCATTTTAACAACATTAATTCTGACTATCCATTAACTTGGGAAATCTTCCATTTTCTAGTGACTTCTATTTCTTTTTGCAATGTTCTATAATTTTCATTGTAGAGACATTTCACCTCTTTAATTAGATTTATTCCTAGGTATTATAGTTCAGTTCAGTTTGATGTAATTATGATTGGAATTATATTTCTGATTTCTCTTTCAGTTGATTGACTATTGATATATAGAAACCCTATTAACTTCTCTTAAAAATATTTTTGCTTATTGATTTATTTTTATTTTTTATTTATTTATGTGTGGTGCTGAGGATCAAACCCAGTGCCTCACACACACTAGGTAAGCACTTTGCCATTGAGCTATAACCCCAGCCCCCCAAATACTATTAACTTTTGTATGTTCATTTTTATCCTGCTACTTTGCTGAAATTATCAGCTCTAGAAGTCTACTCATGGAGTTTTTGAATCTTCTAATTATAGGATCATATCACCTTCAAGCAGTGGTAATTTCACTTCTTGCTTTCCTATTTGTATCCCATTAATTTCCTCTTGTCTAATTGCTCTGGCTAAGTTTTCAGTATTACAATAAATGTGAGTGGTTAATAAATACTCTTCTTTCTTAGTTTTAGAGGAAATATTTTCAGTTTTCCTCACTCACTATAATGTTAATTTTAAGTTTGTCACTAATAGCTCTTATGATATTTTAAGAAAGTTTTCCCTGTCTCTAGTTTTTTTAATGTTTTAAACACAAATGTGTACTGAATTTTATCCAAGGACTTTTTTAGATTTTTAGAGATAATGTTGTGATTTTTTGTCCTCAATTTCATTTATGTGGTGAACTGTACTTATTAATTTTCATATGTTGAACCATCTTTGCATTCTAGGGGAAGGCAGTTTTAAAGTTCTTGCCAAAATTAGATGACAAATAAGAAAAAAAAATATTTAATCTTATTTAAACATTGTACAATGTATATAATGTATTGAAACTTCATATGTGGCTCATTAATATCTTAAATTTGTGTTTAATATATCAGAAATCAATTTTATCTTAAATTTTAAAATTTTATAGCAGCTTAAAATTAACAGGACTTAAAAACTTCACTTTCTATTAACAACTACAATATTTCAATTTATTTAAACGAATTTAAATCCCTTTAATGCAGTCATTAAGCCATTTGATGTATTTGCATTAAAAAATTAAATTAGTTAAGATCCAGAATGTGCAGCATCCATATGTCTTTTTTGGCCCTAAATTTGGAGATTAGTATGAATATTATCAAAAGGGACAACAGCTACTAAAATGTAGGACTGTTGCCTGTAACTCAACCAGCTCAAAGATCTCATTAGGGGCCACATTTCTGGTAATATCATTCTTCCTGACTTCTAAATCATGAGACATGCTATTGATTTTAAGGATCTTTTCTACAATACTCTTTTATTTTTATTATTTTTTCTTTTATTTGGTTCTTTTTTTAGTTATACAAAACATTAAGATTCACTTTGACATACTTATAAAATCATGGAATATAATTTGTTCTAATTCAATTCCAGTATTCCCTCTCCCCTTTCCATCTCTTCCTCCTTTCTCCAGTTTCTTTTCCTCTACTCTACAACTTTTCTACTATTTACTTATAATTTTGTTAATTAGTATCATGTGGATATATATGATGGTGAGATTCACTCTATGATATATGCATATAGAAAATTTAGGTCAAGTTCATTTACTGTTCTTTACTTATCACACTCTCCCTCCCTTCACTTCGATCCCATATGTCTACTGTTTTTTTTTCTATTATATTTTTAATCCCTCCTTCTCATTTTGGATTAATTAGCTTATGCATATCAGAAAAAATTTGCCCTCTGACTTTACAATTTCCAAGCTAAGGAAATAGTACAGGTGCCCTTCAACAGAGAAATGGATAAAATGGGCATGGTATAGTGGAGTATTTCTCAGCCACAAAGAAGAATGACTTTACAACATTTGCCAATAAATAGATGTAACTGGAGACAATCAAGCTAAGTGAAATAAGTCAGTACCAAAAAAAGTCTATGATACTCTTGTGTTGAAGTAGAAGCATGATAATTATCTGATAAAATTCAATAAATTAAATATTCTTTTTTACCCCATTTACAAAGGGAAGAAATGGAGGCACCTGGAATTTAAGGAAGCTTCCATTCAAATGGCCATAGGAAAGTACCTCTGGTACTCTGGTTTCAGAGTTTAGGCCCATAGAGTCTGAACTATTCTGCTTCTTTATATTAGTGAAAATGGCAAAGGATAGGAGTTTGTTTAAGGAGATGATACCTGGATTCTCCATGAAAAGATATAGTGGAGGAAACATACACAATAATTTCTGACCAATATCATAGATAAATCTTATAAGAAATATACATAGGAGAAAATGTACAATTTGACTTATATTCCTTATAAATATTATCATAGTTCTTCCATGCTGCCTAGCCATTATTCCGACTTTCTCACATATTTGTCATCACGGTGCCCAACCATGTTTCTTCTTTCCCAATGTCACTTAACATAACAATTAATACATTTTTTTAAACAATTTATGTACATAATCAATATGGGGGATAATAAAACTGTATGTAGAATCTTAAAGGAGCTATACTAAGCAATAAGTTAAATATTTTCAAGGAATACATTACCTCTACTTCATAACAAAGATGTGTAGATCTAAAGTTGATTATACAGGCATAAGTTATTAATTTATTATATCATTTATTTATCAAGGATTTACCCTAGGGTATTGCACATGTCAAACAAGCAGTCTACCACTAAGCTCCATTCCATGCCCTTCATTCTTTATTATTACTGGAAGTTTAGAAATCTAATTTTAAAAGTTTCAGAGTTGACAAGCTAAATAAATGATATATTGACTGAAACTTTTATATATCTCAAATGATCTACTAAATGTGCAAACATAGAGTTTTTCCTGAACTAGGTGTTAATCCTACTTAATATATCAAAATTACAGATTTAGCACTCTGTTCTGATTCATCATCTCTTCTCTAACAAGGAGATTAAAGATTAGCCTTATGCTTTCTGTTGAGAAATGTCATAGTTATAAATGAGAATAACATTCCTGCTTTCTGGATTTTTTTACTTCAGTTACAGGTAACTTTAAAAGATAAAAATATAAGAATTATATTTTTTTAAATTTTTATTTATTTAAAAATATTAAATTCAAAAAGTGACTGCACTTTATATTTTATTATATTTCAAAATGTTTACATAAGAGTATTAAGAATAAAATTAAGGTTTAAATTTAACTTTAAGAAATATAATGGAAATGTGTTAGAACTATTAAGCATTAACAAACATCTGACCCCATCATTTATTAGGGCAATAATTTAACCTTGTTATCAAATAAAATGTAGAAAACACTTTAATTATAATATTACTGAACAAATAGGTTTTCTTATCTCCATTCATATTAAAGATGATCACTGTAAACAGAGACCAAATTTATCATTCTAATTGTAAGTCAACAATCTAAAGAATACACCATGAGAAAATACACTACATGAGAGTGAAGTTGAGTTTTAAAAGGGGATTACAAAATTAAATTAATAATGAAATGTACAGTGGTCATGTAGACATACTTTAATTTCTTTTCTATCTTGACTATTTTCTTTTAAATTCAGCTTAATGCATTAGATAAATGGATTAGAAATTTATCGACTCACTAAGTAGAAGGAAGATCCCATTTGTGGCAAGTTATAAATTGAATATGAAACCAATTCATCTTGATGGAGGAAGAGCTCTGCATGCACATGTGATTGTGTGTGTGTGTGTATGTGTGTGTGTGTGTGTGTGTGTGTGTGTGTGTGTGTGTGTGTGATCTTTTTGGCCACTTTTCATTGAATGGGCAAGAGCAGTGCAGTATAAAAAAGTTGAATTTAATCAGGATGAAGTCTTTTTCCCAGTAAGAGCAAAGAAAAAAATAAATGGCACATGAGTTGATAGAGTATTAAAGGAATTGATCCTATGGCTTCCATAAAACTTGAATTGTGAAAGAAAAGGAGACAGTACATAAGAGTTGAAAAAATAGAGGAAATGAAAAAAAATCCTTTTAATATCAGACTTGCTGGAATTTGCTTATTATGGGAAGAGGTCCATAAAATGAATTGAAAGTCAAAAATGGGGAAGATTATACTTGTTCATTTATCAAACATGAAACCTTCTGTGAACAATCAATATTAAGTTAAAATTCATTCCTAAGAATATTTATTCTGTTCCATGCACTTATTATCATTTTAATGTAATATATAATCTATGCTTTTTATGTACTCTACCTTCATCGCTTCTCCTCTAGAAATGAGGAAGATTTTTCTTTTTAATCTTTCAGTGTTTATCTCCAACTTCCAGGGCATTTCTAGGCAAGCAATACTATGCCATATCATTATGTCTATCATAATCACTGCCAATGAAACACTCCTTGTTTCACTGTGTTCTAAAACTTCAGGAAAAACAGCAAGCAGAGAAGTTGTGATTCCAATTGCCATGTTTATTAAAGTGAGAAGATAATGTAAAATGATTTAAATTTTACAAATCCCTTTGTTACATCCACTTAGTTTGTTTGTTTTTACGGCATCAGTTGAGGCTAAAAGAACAACAGGGGCTATTGGAACTGGCCTTAAGTACCTGGAAGACAGTAAAATACCTTTGAAGTTTGGAAATGACCATTTATGTAAATGAAGACATCTCCTAATTATACTTCCAAGCACTGTCTTTATTCTTACCAGATTCTGGTCCTTTAAGAGCTTCTTCCTAAAGTGAAGATAAAATAATAAATATAATTATTTTTTCTAGGATTATTTTTAGTTTTATTATTTTACATTTTTATTTCAGAGGAATTAAATTATTATCAGATAAAGCAGGAAAATGATTCTATTACTGTTGTAATTCCATAGTGTTTGCAGAGTTATATATTTTGTTATCATGCCTTAAATTTCAGTATGTAAAATAAGCAGTAACAAAAATTTTTAAACTAGAGGCTGTGGAGGGAGTTATAAGCAATATATACAATGCTATACATGCCATGTGACTTTTTGTATTAGAAGATAAACAGCTCAATCTTGGATTACCACAATTAGTTTTGTGTATCCAGAGTGCTAACAATTCAATTATCAGATTCACATTACATTATCAAACTAATTAGAAAAATTTCTTGGTATTCAGTGTTCCACCATCATGACACTAAGAGAGTACATTACCATTTTTCACAGAATTATTATTTTTTTGATCTGTCATATTTGTGGGCATTGAAAACTGCATTATAAAGAGTTGAAGATTATGTAAATTTTAAAGAATATCTAGATAATTTTTTTTTCAAATCTATGGCACAAGTGGAGATCCCTGATATATTATTTCATATTTCTGGATTTTCAACATGACTGTCTAGTCAAGTATGTGGATATATGCTTCAACCGGTGTGGCCAAACTAGCAGGTTCTCTTGAGGGGTGTTGGGAGATTGGAAGAAATGAGACTCACATACACAGATCTTGAAGATAAAATAGCTCATATTGGGTGGAGCACTGCTCTCTGATGGAGGAGAAGGTTCTAAAGAATCATGTCAGCAATCTTTATTATATATGTCTTATTAAACAGCTTAAAGACTATGCAAGTATTATTCTTTGTATTCATGAAAGTTACAGAGTTAGCAACAGTATGCAGTTTATTTCTCAGTTACATACTACAGTTGCATTGTGCAATGTTAGGAACATTGTGTAGCTCTCAAGTGAGTCCATTGTTTAAAGTTACTATAATGTGTGCAGGTTCAGGAACAGCAGAACTGGTAAAATATTGCAGCTGTCTTAGAAAGAGAATTCCTTCATTTCCAGGAACTGTGTGTCTGAGAGCAGGGTGGAGGATGATAAGACTCTAGCACAGAGCCTCCCCATGGAGAGCATTTCCAAAGCAACCATGAATCCTGTACATTTGCACAGAAACTTTCCCAGGCACCAAGCATGCCATAGCCATGAAGTCATCAGGGATTTCAATCTCAGACACTGATCTCCCAATCACTGTCACCACTCTCCACAGATATAGAAGTAGTATAGTTGTCTAGAGTTTAAGGAAACATGCATAACAATGCTTAAATTATTTTAAATACAATCAAATATTACCTTCAAATCTCTCATAAGTGTTTATGTATATGTGCAAACAGTGTAGAAAACTATTTAATATGTAAATTACATATTTTAATAGTCTGGGTATTTATAGAGTATTAGCAGTTTCTATAGATTTATGCAATTTACAGTATTCTGCAGACACCATATGAAAAATGCTTGTTTGTGATTTCCCCCTTCATGTTTAAATTTAAAAACTTCAGTAATGTTTACATATTTTTTATTGTTCCTGCATATATTTCATTGTTAAAGAGACCGATGTCACTGTCATCAACTGCCTTAGATGGTTAACTTAGCACTAAGAATAGCATTCACGACTTTGCTTAAGTTGTCACTGAATAATACCACAGAGAGTAGTTTAAACAGTAGAAATGTATCTTCTTATAGTTCTGGAGATTGGATTTCTGAGCTCTGCATTCTATTTATGATTTGGAAATGTGGAACTTCTCCCTATTGCCTTTCCTTGTATCTTTCACAGGGACGGAACCTCCCCTGTCTCAGATGACTGTTTTGATAAGAACACTAATCCCAATTAAGAGAATTCCACCCCAGTCCCACTCCAACAATGGTCTTATTGAGCTTTACTTACTTCCCATCTCCAAATACAGTGAAAATGAGACTTTAGAAATTGAGGAAACATAGAGGCTATAGTCTATGACAATATCAGGGCAAATTTTTAAATCATATTAGTTACATAAGAGTCACATTGGAAAGCTCAGGTCCTCTGTGGAAGATACAAAGAATGGATATTAGATGGAAAGACTTCTTGGAAATTTTAGGAAAAATTTAGCTATGGCAATAAAAAGTTATTTCAATACTTCTATGGCCATTGAAATATTATATGTTATTTCTAGTATTCTTGACTTCATTTTCTCTTTGAATAATTGCAATTGTCAATTAAAATATATTTATGTTTAGCTAATATTAGTATATAATAATCTTCAGTATTAAAAATAATTGAAATCTTACTTATCTTTTGCATAATTACAATTCATGCCAAAATTTAAATCTATTGTTTGTGAACAAATTTAAAATAATAACAAAAGTTTCTGATATAAGCATATTTCATGATTCTACTATTCTACTATTCTACTTTTCTTATCTTTATTTATATACTTGTCTGATTACTGAACTGTGGTAGAAGTTCAATCTTTGGCTTGAACAGCTACCTTCAAGTTCCCATGGCTTCCCAATGACTGACTATCTCTGTGTCTGATTTCCATTTGGAGGAGTCAATGTCTTGCTCTCTATCTCCTTTTGCTTTTCACCTCAAGAGTCCCAGCATTTTTCTCCTAATATTCCATGATCATCTACATACTTCCTGAAACTTCTTTTTTGGTAAAATTACCAAGATTTGATTCTATATGCCTTAGAATTAGACAATTAAGGTGTATTATTTGTGTCCATGTGGAGAATTTATTCTTTATAAAAACACAATGTAGTAAAGAATGACTGTTAGAAACTGATAAACTGGGTCAGAAAGAAATTATTTGATTTTTCAGTGACCACTGTTCATCCAGTAGACTATGGGTAATAACTGACATTTAAAAAAAAAGAAATTTTAAAAAATTAGAGAAAATTGGATTTAAGAACAATAAAAAATCATCATTTATATCTTTGGGGATTAGATAAAGGTAAATTTGACTCTGTTCATAGAAAGCAAAGACAACAAGACAGTTTTTGTCACTGAGAAGAATACAAATTGGAGTTCAAACAGTTACTTTATTTCACTGGTTTAAAAAAAAATGAGTCATTGACCTGTAAGAAGTTTGTTTGCAAAAAAAAAAAAAAAATTCTTTTCTGAGTTTATTGTTATTGTGCATAACAATATTGTATGAAAAATGACTTACTTAAAGTTATTTATTTTTCTTTGTCTTTCTTTCCATTCTAAGTGTTTCCTTGAATAAGCATTTAATTAAAATATTTTTACATTATCAATAAAATATATTTTACTTTATCAATTAAAATATTTTCTGAGCATACAATGTATGACAGAATGTAGCAAAAATTATAAAAATAAAAATAGGAGCCAACTGGATCTACTCAGAAAATACAAGAGGTTTTCTTTATTTCTTTTTTTCTTCTGTCTTCAGTATAAGAAATACCAAACTGAAAAGAATGAGAAGATTTGAAATAAGAATGCAAAGTAAGATGTTTAAATTGGAAAACTAATGCCAGCTAATACTTAACATATGTTAAGCAGTAACTTTGTTGTAAATAAAAGGACTAAATGACTGATTTCATCAGAAAATTAATTCTTGCCCTTGCTTCAACCAAAAGTATGGAAAATAATAATAACCATTTTTATATACCTTTTCTATATTCAATAGTGGAGAAGAGATGTTTTCTATCAGTGGGTGACAGCAAAAATATGAAATAAACAAGTTTGCTCTTGAAAGCAAAAAAAAAACTATATTTATAAGTAGGATAAAAAAATTTTGCATGTATAAAGAAATTGTTTTAAGTATTTTTAAGAAGTTGAAGGAAAAGGAAGATACAATTAAACTAATATGCTGGAAATGTTTCAAATGATTCAGTCCAACTCATTTAATAAAAGTTTTCAGAGATTAAAACTGAAAAAAGTAAAATAAGAAATAATGAAAAACACATAGTAATAAACCACTTTTCAGTTATACAAAGATGACTCAGTGACATTAAACAAAGTAATCTTTACTTGAAAGAAATATCAAATCCAAAATAAAGAGAAATAATTTTTTTTCTGAAAAGATTAAAACTTAGTTATACTTCTTTCTTCCCTGCAAATCTCAATGTCTCCACCAAATAAATTGAGCATAGTTTAATAGGAACCATAAATTTAATTTATTTAATAATATAAATTTTTATTTTAAGAATATTTATAAGAGAGAAAAAAATTAAATAAAGAAGAAGGAAAGATAAATGTGTTCTTTTCAGATAATTATAAAGAAAATCAATTATAAAACTAATTAATAAAACCTTAAACAAAAAACAAACAAAAAAATAGAAGGGGAAATTAGTCCTAAATATAAAATACTAGTTTTAAATTATCTCTATAAATATGGTCATGGCACTGAATTAAATTAAGGATAGTATAGTAGATGTAATTATGATATTCTTAAGTAATTTAATCTGAGGTTTAAAACTAAAAACAAAAGATTCATTTATTTTCTTATAAAAAATGTATGACCAAGGGGTTGTATTTAGTTCTTTATCATGTATGTAATATATGTTCAGACAACAAAATTACCACTATTAATGTGAATAACATGTTTTCCTTTTATAGAATTATTTCACAAGTTTAAACTCAATTAAAAAGCATTTAGAAAAATACGCAAAACCGATTATTGTCAATAGCAAAAATATGTAGTAATTTACATTTAAATTTAGAGTAAAATCAAGATACAATTTTTGTCCAAACACGAGAAATTGACATGTTATCATCTAGTATGTATGCACAGTGGAATTAGATTTTATTGCCTTTGTATGTTCTGCATCTTTACAGTTCCTACTTTGGCTTTGTATGTATTTTTTAATTCAAAAGAACAATAGCAGTTACCAAATAATAAGGATTTCAATTTTTATTTCATGTATTTTATTCATCCTTTATTTCACAGATTTTTACTTAAGGAGCAATGTCATAAAATTTTAATCATAAAGTTTCTGAATTAGCGATCCAATTGACACATGATTATATTGATATTTTGAAAAGATTAAATGAATAGTTAGCTAGATAATTATCCTTTCTATTGGCAAAGTTAACTTTTTAATTAAATTTTATTTTATTTACATTTGCCACTCAGACATTTTTCACTTGAAACATTCATGAGTTTTTAAATTTTTTATTTATTTTTTAGTTGTAGATGGACACAGTATCTTTTTATTTGCTTATTTATTTATTTGTAATGTGGTATTGGAGTCCAAACCAAGGGCTTCACATATGTGAGACAAGCGCTTTACCACTGAGCTACAACCCCAGCCCACTTTTATGATTATTATTCAGTTAGTTAGTCACAACAAATCTTATAGATACTATTTATTTTTGTATGCAATGAACTTTGTCAATTGATTATATCAGTATTATTCAATATATCTTCATACAAAGATAGGAAGGTGCTTTATGTTGTCCAATATGGGAGCATTTGAGATGTGACTACTGTGAACTAGCAATGGTATTGTTATTTTAATGATATTTTTAAAATTTCAATTTATGTAATTATTTTTTGGTAGTGACTATTATTTTCTGAAGTACAGATAGGTGTGCGTATCTGGACATTGTGTCCATAATATTGGACTATAGTGACTCATTTCCTATGTGGGTAAAATAATAAGTATCTCATAATAGTAGATGTTAATATTAAATGGGTTTTGGAACACAAAATAATTCCATTATTTCAGAGTATATGGAAAAGATTGTTATTTCTTTTCACAAAATTCTCTCTTTTTTGTTGTAATAAGAGCTACTGAGTCCTGGCAAGCACATTTTCTCCTTGGTTTACAAAACTGAATTGCAAAATTTCGAATAATTATGGCCAATGCCCCATGTGCAGAAATGATATGGACATATTATAATCCACCTCTTTAAAAAGAAGATTGTCCTTCAAACCCTTTATCCTACAGTTTATAAGACACAGACAATGAACCATTTGGCAGTGCAGATCAGGGTAATATCATAGTGAGTGCTTTACAAGATAGAATTTTCCCAAGAACTTAGGTGCTTTTGTGGAGCACAACTCTCTACTCATTCTTGACCATCACATCCCTTGTCCATGTTTATGTAAGAAGAAAGAAATGTCCATTTGTCTGTCTTTTCTTGAAAAGGCCTAAATTATATTCTACTAAGCATAAAACTGATGCTGAAAAGTGTGGTGCTGCGTGCTGTCTTAATGAAGAAATATAAAATATGTGACACTGACTTAGCAGTTTACATGTGAGTACAATATATAATATAGGACAGAAATTTTGTTATTTTAATCTTGATAATATTAGTGGTAAACTGTCACTGATGATAACTTCAAAGACAGAAAGTGCTTATTGAGGTTGTATTTCAATGAAAGAACAAAAATTGTTGGTGTTCCTTGATGGTTCTAAGAGAGCAATAGAAAGAAGTGTCTGATTCATGCAAAAATCAGTTCATTTCTAAACTGAGACTGAAGAAATTCAGCCTGATTCTAGGGAAATTCCTGTGCATATGGCTTATAATTTGAGATCATTCAGTATGTGGTACTATGGGTTCTCAGAATTGGAAAAGTCAAGTGCTTCTGAAACCCAAGTAGCAGGATTTAAGATTGCCATTCTTTTTTTCAAGAACCTGCAGTTATATGCCAGACAGGGGAAGCTAGCTGAGCTGCAAAAAAATAGACTAGTTGTGCTGCATTCCTCAACACACTCTAAGCTGGTCATTCCAGCCACTCTGTCCTAAAAGGTGAGACTAGCTATTGTGATCTGGTATTGTCAAAATCAAGGAAGGATATAGAAGAAAATCCATTGAAAGGAGCTGTATTCCAAAAGATACATAAACTGCCCAATCTTTAGACTTCAATGACCCTTTTAAATGGATGTTGGATTATACAGAATACTCTACAGAAAAAAATTAGAGGCCATACAGTATAATGGCCAAGGGAATTTCAAAAGGATATAATTAGTAGTGAAAAGATTGGCTAATAATCAAAATCTATTCATTCAGAGCAGGAAGTTTTTATAATTTCTGGCAGTGTAACTTAATACCTACTAAGAAATAGTGAATATCATATGTTTTCACATTTCTTTTCAGTCTTTTTTTTCTTATGTTTTTAGACTTGTTTTTCTTTTTTCTTTCTTCGTCTTCATCCCCCCCCCCCCCCAGTTATCTTGCTTCTACCTCAACAATTTAGGTTGAATAGAACAGGTCATTTGTTTTTCAGTCTATCAACCATTAAGAAATAAACACCCATATACTGACCAGATGCAAATAACAGTACTTCTCCCAAGAAAATGGACAATAGATGGACTCAGCACATTAGTTTAAAAAAAGGTACTGAGAATGTCATACATAGAAACTTAAGAATGCTGAGGCAGATACTTTGAATTGGTTCCTGATTTTTTTTCTTCTGAGATTTTGTTCCTGTATTTTTTTTTTTTTCAGTAATAGAAACCTGATTAGGGGCCCAGGGTTGTAACTCAGTGGTAAAGCTCTTGCCTAGCTTGAGTGAGGCACTGGGTTCAATTCTCAATACCACATATATAAAAAATAAATAAAGGTCCATTGATAGTTAAAATCAAAAAATAAATAAATAAAAATCCCAATTTTCAATAACAATGCCACACAAATACAGTCCCAGCTCCTCTTGTATATAATGACACTGATTACATATATTCTGGTTACTGGAATATAGAAATGAGAAGTGTAATTAGATTTAAGTCATGATGAATACATTTACCTAATTCTTGCTAGATAAAAATGTTTTTAAACATTTATAGTAGGTCTTTCAAGGATCATATGCACAAAGTTCCAGAAGAAAGAAGCATTAACCAAATATATCATTCATTAAATTATATATAAGTAAAAATGTTTTTCTTAAAAATATAAATATTTCTTAGTTAATTTAGAAGGAAAAGCAGAGTTGGGGTGAACACAGAGAGAAAATAAAAAAGATAACACAAACTATGTATTAATTATAATGTGGAAATATAATCAAAAAGTGCTTCATCCTCATGTTTTTGAAAAATGAAAAATTTATTTGAAACATGCAAGTTATGTACACAAAATAAATAAATAAGCTAATCTAAAGTTTTTTTTATGTACATATTAAGCAACTGAGCATATGCACTTAAAAATTTTAGGTCCCTTCAATAATTATAGTTAATAATAAAACTTAACTCCCTTAATTAATTATCGTTAATATTTAAGAAAACATTTGTACTCAAACTCTTGTTGAATAGGGAAGTGAATGCTTTCTAATTGATTTTATTTGTCCAGAATTCCAGAATTACCTTAATATGAAAATCATACAAAATTTTTATGGAACGGTGAGATTTCTTATGCTGAGATAGGTATTCAGATCTGGAATAAGCTGTTTTATAACAACTCTCTATTCTGTAAATATGTTAATCCATTTTGAGGTCACACTCCCAATAATCTAATGCCAGATCAGTTGGACATACATTTTAAAGATCTTATGTTTATCTCTTACCTCATCTCACTAGAGATCAAGCTTTGAACACCTGAAACCTTAGGAGCAACACCACTCCATAACTGCAGATTCTAATCTGATAATATTGTGGTCACATAAGAAGAGACATCCAACATCCTAATACATAGAATAAAGGTGGCTTTCTATAACACAGAAGGGCCCCCACACCAGAATATGACCATACTGGTACCCTCATCTCATATTTTCAGGTTCCATACCTTTCAGAAAGTAAATTTCTGTAGTTTAAGCTACTGAGTGTATGGCATTTTTCTATAGCAGCTTAAACAGAATAAGACAGGGACATGTCAATGAAACATAAGCACCATGATAAAGAGTTGATTGGCCAATTTAGGACAATGTAAGCCTAATTTTATTTTTAAAGATAGTAATGGATTATACTATTGGAAAACTTAAGAATAATGAGACCAGATGATAAAAATAAATAAAGGGGAAACAATAGTCTTTCTATGGCAGAACCCTAAATAATAATAAAGACTGATGAAGTTAGAAAACATTAATGGATTCAAAAACTAGTGTGTAAAAACACAATGGATGGGATATGTGCAAAGTCTCAACTTATATCCCTGTGTTATGGAATGAGTAGGTTGTACCTTCCAGAAGTTCATATATCGACATAACAAACCATCTTGGTGATGATAGGACAGTTCAAGGTATCTGGAAGGCAACTAGATCCAGAGAATGGAACCCTGCTTGAATGGATTTAGCACTACACATGGAAGGCACAAGGGCACTTCCTTTCTCTGCTTCTCCATCATGTAAAGGATACAGTGAGAATAAAGTCATCTGCAGAGGAGAAACTGAGTCTTTACTAGAACATGATCACACTAAAACCCTCATCCAAGAGTTATCAGTCTCCACAGCTTTGGAAATTAAATGTCTTTTTGAAGCCGACAAGCAAAATAAAAACAAAAAACTAATGAGTATAGAGCCACTCAAAATCATGTGACAATACTAACAATAACCCACTTGAATAATTTTCTTTGCTTCCAGTAATGTATTATTTATCTCACTTTCCTCCTACTTCTGGGCTGGTTGTGGAAGCACAAGGCTGTAATCCCAGGGATTAGTCTGGAGGCTGAGGCAAGAAACCAGCCTCAGCAATTTAGTGAGATGCTCAGCAACTTATCTAAACCCTCTTACAAAATGAAAAGTAAAGGGCTGGGATGTAGCTCATGGTGAGACACCTTGTGTTCAATCCCTAAGACCAAAAATAACTTCTATCTAGTGGAGTGCTTCATTTTCTTTCCTAACTCAAAGAGAGAAATAAGGTCTTAATACCTTAATTGTGGGATCACTTATCTCTATGACACCTTGAAAAATAGCTTAAGTTATTTATCTTGATGTTTACAAACTTTCATAAGAATTCTATTTCCATATAAGCGTTTAGTAAAATATCTGCTTGGGTAGTTTAAATCCAACATTTACATGAAGTTATGTGTGTGTGTGTGTGTGTGTGTGTGCATGTGCACGTGTGTGTGTGTGTGTGTGTGTGTGTGCGTGTGCTGGGATTGAACCCAAGAATGCTATACCAATACCACTTAGTTGCAGCCACAGTCTTTTAATTTTATTTTGAAACAGGATCTTGCTAAGTTGCCCAGATGTCCTCAAAATTGTGATTCTCCTGCCTCAGCCTCTGGAATACCTTGAATAACAGGTGTGCACCACCCAACTGGTTCACACAAGTGTTTTGATATATTTCTTTTTATATATATTTTTACCCCAAATGGAATAATTCTATGTCTAACATATTTTCAGAAATGATAGATTTCCTTCCTAAAAGAATGAGAAATATTATTCTTTCATATGCTACGTGAAATGACATACACTAAATATGACAATCCCAAGTGTTGTCATGAGTGTGAAAAAAGTAAAGCTTGTAAAAACTAAAATACTCGTGAAGAAAATATAATTCAGTGACATCATGTTTGAAATTACCTCATTTATATGAAAATGAAAAGCACTTAAGAATACATTACATTTTTTTTCTTGCTTATAATTTTTATGTTTAGGATGAATTTTCCCAACTGCAACAACGTGACTTTTCCATTATTTCAATTAACCTATTTCTTGACTATTTGGGGGTTGTATGAATTAATGTCAGACATTGTACATAAATGCATACTAGAAACTAGTAGTGTGGTACTCAGTGAAAGGGCACATATGTTTTAGGCATAGATCCCAGATTTAATCCCAGCAAACAGCTTGTGCACAAGTGTGCATGCGCACGAGGGCACACACACACACACAGGAGGTGGGGAGAGAAAATGTAACAAAGAACCCAAACACTATTGTAAATATTTGCACCTAGAACTAAGTATTACTTTTTTTAAAAAAATCTTCCTCTTGAGGGAAAAATCGAATCTATCAATTCAGTGCTTATATTGAATCTGGTTGCTGTTTTCTTTTTCCTCACACTTAATTAGAAGCTTTAAATTTATCAGGTGATAAAAACTTCACTATAAGTTGTTGATGTGAAATCAAGTTCTAGAGCATTTTTCTCTGCCTTGTCAACAACTCAACATATCTTGCTCACCTGTACCACAGAAAATGTCTCACCCATACTCCTCCTTCCCTGAGGGTAGACTGTCCATGTCTAAGGTTGGAATTTTTTTTTAGCATTCTTGTTCTTCCTTAATGGTAAGCACCATATTCTTCATATTCAATGCAATGCTATCAGTTCAGGAAGGCTTCCAGATCTTACTCCAGTAACTAGAGATCTCTACATGTATCAGAGGAGGTGTTGGGTCTGGTGGCAGATGGGATACTCCTTCTGTTGGGAGAAACAGAAGGAGAAAGTTCTCCTGCCCTTCCTACAGTGGCATCTCACTAGGGCACACTTCATAGTCATGTGTACTTTGTTTTACCATATATCTATATTCAATGCATTCATTTTTTACCAAGTGTCATTTTGCTGATATTCCTTTAATTACTGCTGTTTAAAACTGATTTTTAAAACTTAGTGGTTGTCAATGTTAGTATTCAATGACCTGGTTCAGTAGGTGTGGGAGGTCTGTAAAATGAATTCCCATCAACATACCAGTGCTGATGAAGTCAGTTTGAGAACAATACATTGACAAGACCTGATCTAGGATAGAATCATCATACTGTATTTAAAACCATTGTCTTCTATTTTGGTAAATAACCCATTATTGGTATTCAACTATGACAATTCACTGAGCAAGTTCCTTTGACTGCTATTCAATTCAGCAGTAGAATGTAGTAGCAGAGTTTAGCTTATGTGACAGAGTTCTAATGATCTGTATTGCCAAAAATATATATTATTTGAACTTAAAAAAGTCAGAAGTGTTTGCCCTGGGTGATATCTCAAACATCAAAAAGGAACTACCCTGAGTGCTTGAATGTTCTAAAATTCATTTTCTACTACATTGGCAATATGAAAAAAAAATAATTTCAGAGACAATACTTTTGACTAATACCTTTGGGTATCTTAATAACCTTGCTCCAATGATGCCTTATAGTATTACTTTGTTGAGAATTGTGATGCTAAACTGATTTTTTATCTATATGAGTAACTTGTTTTGACCTGAAATTTCAAAGGATTTAGTTCAGCTTTTACCTGAAAATATAAAAGGCTTATGGGCTAAACTTCAGACATAAGCATTTGAATAAGAATTTAACAAATCTCTCTCTCTCTCTCTCTCTCTCTCTCTCTCTCTCTCTCTCTTTCACTATATATAAAAGATGCTCAAAGAGAAAAAATTCATTTTAGGAAACACAAGTAAAACTGCATTTCTTGGAATGGTCTGATTACATACATGTGAAATTAAGCATCCATATATTCTGACCTAGAAATTTTATCCTTATATCTACATCAAAGAGAAATTTGAGTGTTTGATTGCAAATATATCTGCATCAGTTTTGTGAAGCATTTTCTGTATTAAAACGTTCCAAACTGTAATCAAAACAATATCCAACTCAGAGGGAATGAAGAGACACAATGCTATATACCTGAACAATGAAAACTCTCTCAGCATCAAAAATATATATATATATATATATATATATATATATAATACTAATACATGCAAGGTCATATACAATCCTTAAGTAATCCTCTGCAAAAGAATTGAAGATTGAAGTAGTATAACAGATCATTTCTGCTTACATGCATTCCTGAATTAGAGAAAACTAATGAAAATGGAAAGCAGAATGCTGATCTGGGGAAATTGACTGGAAAGTTAAAATGGACCCTTCTGGGATGAGAAATGCTCAAGAAGTTGAGAGTGGTATGTTGTACATACTCACTGTCAAAATTCATAGTGTTTTTAAATTAAGCTTTATGCTTTCCACGACATATAATTTAACATAAAACACATCAGCAATCTTACTGACACAGATACAAAATACATTTGGTAGTATGTATAATATTAATTACCTTAGAATATTTTATTAGGATTTTGGCTTATTTTTAGAATTTTTTGAAAACATTTTACATTATTAGAATTCCATGGTTCATATTGATCTATGAAATTTCTCGTAATGTGAAATTCCCTTAATAAAAATTACTAACCTCAAAGATATATTTCTATTAATTCTTTAACTAGAACACATGAGGAGATATGTTTGGAAATGTATTTATAATACAGTCTTAAGCTATTATTTTTATAGTGAACAATGTGCTTTCTAAACATTTCATTCAGAATAAATGAAAAATAATATATATACATACTATTGTATAATCTATACTATTCAATTTCTAAAATATTTTTCTTGCCAGCATGTGTTGTTTTGCCTATCTCCATATTCCTCAGGTTTCTTGTATTCTGTCAGAACTTTATATCAGATCTGTCATTGTTATTTAGATTTTGTATCAGTTTTTTTTAAATTTAGTAATTGATTCTCATTTATAAACTTTATTTTATTTTGAATGAGAAAAAAATGTATTATTTAGTGAATTCTGAAAGATTAAAGCCAAATTTCTTGGCTTTCTTGCGGGATGAAGTTCTTTATGTGTACATGTGTGTATATATTTTTGTGATCTACTTTGGCAATTTCTTACCTTTGATCATAAAGTCATCCTTATAATGTCAGTACACCTTCAAGAAAGATGTAGAGATGATTAACTCATATAAGTTATTTCCCCATGCCCTCAACATTTCAACAACCCATTAAATGTTTCTATATCATGCAAAATTAAAATCTGAAAAATATTCCTGTATAAATCACAAATGAACTTCAATAAGCTGAAATGAAGATTTCTAACCTCAAAGATCTATGTCTCTTAAATCATTAAGAAGGGTCTATATGCATATTTCTTTGGATGTTTTCTTCTAAACTCATGCTATTTATCAGAATATGGATTTCAAAGTGGAAGAAAGTGAACAGAAAATTTAAAAAAATACATTTAAAAAAATTAAATCAATTATTTGGCTAAATGGAAACAAACTGCATCCTAAATACTTTATTTTTCAAAATATTTTCAAAAATATTTTCAAGTGATTTTTTTTTAAATGGTAAAATGAAGTTCACAATCTTTCATAATGATGTATTATGTTATCTGAGAAATGAGGGAGTAATGGAAAATCTCAGGCAAATATTGCTCCATTCAAATTTATCCTATACAGTAATGAAAATGAGAGAGGAGAATAAGATCAAATAACATACAATTTATTGTCTAATACATAGTAAAGCAAGAAATAAAATCATTTTAATGCCAGAAGGCATCACTGCATGTAAGCACTTTATCTGATATGTGTTTGATAAAACATTCTCAAATCAATTTAAGTTCTAAAAAAGAAACTGGAATTATTTATTTAAAAGGAAAACCATGTTCATTCTTGCTTTAAAATATCCAACTTTGAAAATGAAATTGAAGAATTGGGCTCACTGAAAACCTATTAAAACCATGTGAGCTCTCCTCTGGTGTGTTTTCTACAAAAAACTGGAAACATTCTATTATAATTTTAGGGATCAGAGTATACTTTATAAGTCTACTTATTTGAATATTTTGTAATATCAAATAAAGTATAAATTATATTTTTATTAAAATAACTACATCTTAAATACCTCAGAAGACAAGCTGAAGTTGCCAGATTATTTTTTAAATAAACACAAGTGGAAAACTCATTATTGTATTACTACTTTTGAACATTATTTAACATTTTGCAAGATAATTTGAATAAAAATTTATATTTATCTATGCCAGTAGTATCTTTTTTTTCCTTTGGACTGCATTCGAGGTAGCATGTCTCTATTTATTGACTATCATGTCAGGAAATTTGCCCTATAATATTTCTCTGTATTGGAATTGAATATGCCAATGAAAGTCTTAAGTAATCAGATGGTAGATTTTTTTCCCTTGGGGTAATTAAATATGATTGCTATGGTACACATGTACACACACATACATACACACACGCTCTCAAAGGACAAAATGATTTTTTATAATCTAATTTTTAATTTAAATATATGCAATGCAAAAATAATATACTGATTGTTCACTTTTAATACTCAATGCATATACACACTTATGAAAAAGTAATATTTTTCTCACTTTCCTGAGACACAGATGGAACATAACAAATAAACACAGAGTTACTGGTTTAAACCCACACAAAACTAATATTTTGCAGTGATATAGGTCAGAAGATCTAGTTAGGTCTTTTGATTTCTCTAATCTGTATTTCACAAGACACCAATCAAGGAGTCATACAAGTGGCCTCACCTAAAGAGGCTTTGGGAAGAATCCACTCTACTCCTCCAGATTCTTGGTAGAATGCATCTCCTTATAGTTCTCAGACCAGGATTCCATTTTCTATTGGCTGCCAACTAGCAGAGACCCTTCCATCTATCAAATTTCTTTCTTGCTTATTTAAACATGAGAATATAAATGCCAGAGACAGAACTCTTCTTTAAATGCTTCTCAGACATGGGAAATCTGCTTCTTCACATCTCTCTTAATAGAGAAAGAACTCTGTAAACTAAGAACTCATGAAATTAGATGTATCCATCCAGATAATCTAAGATAAAAATCCCTATTTTACAGTTCCAGATTTTAATCACATCTGCAAATTCATGTATACAAGTAATAAGTTATACTTGAAATTTCCAGGAATTTAGAACTGTGATAGTGATCAACATACCTGTTATAAACAGCTTAAAGGAGGAATGATTTATTTTGGTTCCCAGTTTCAGAGGTTTCAGCCCATGGTCAGCTGTTCCCATTACCCTGGGCCTAAGGTGAGTCAGGAGAGCATGGTGGGAGGGCATGGTAGATGAAAAGTGCTCTACTCCTGGCAGCAGGAAGCAGAGAGTGAGGAAGAGGCCAGAGAAACTGCAGAATCCCCAAAGGAATGCCCCAGTTATATATTTCCTCTAACCATGTCCTTTCTGTCTACAGTTCCCATTACCTCTAGTAACTCACTCAAATTACTAATCCATCAAATGGACTATCATTTACTGATGAGACTAGAGCCATCATGATCTATCATTTCCCAAAATTCTGCCTCTCAATATTACTGCACTTGGAAACCAAGCCTTCAAAATAAGAGTCTTGTGGACCTTACTGTACCAGGGGTCATTATTCTGTTTACCATGATAAACTATGTCAATGTCATCAACGTAAATATTACTAGATTGAGGGTTTAAATATATAGCTCTTTGAAATAAACACATATAGAAAGCCTAGTTTTATTCAATCCTCACTTAGTAAAGCAAAGCTTGTATATTTTAACGAGGTAGAGAGGTATTTAATTATGCCATGAAGTAAATTTGGCAAAAATAGAATCCTAATTCATATTTGAGAACAGAGTGAAAGATTCAGGTTTTTTTTTTCATTATATAAGTGTTTATGTATGTTGAATGTGTAGTTATGTATATGTAAGAAGTCAATATATTATGAAGGAAGGTAAATAGTAAGAAATCTCAAACTATCTAACATATGTGTGTATGTCTTTTTAAAAATTGGATTGAATCTGAGAAAAGAGAGGAAGTTTGAGGAGACCAACTTGAGTCAAATCATGTGAATTACAAAAAGCAGTTTGATTGACTTGACTGAAAAAAAATCACAAAATCATCTCTAAAGTCTAATAATGTTCCTGAAAAGTTACATGTTAAAGAACACCTCCTTCTAACATATTTTGGTATGTCAGGAAAAGGTTGCATTTAATATTTATAGCTTTGCTACAGTGCACATCCTTAATTTTCTCCCTAAAGGTCAAAATACTGTTAAGATTATATCATATTTTAAAAAGACAATTACAATCTTTATCTATCCTTACAATTTGGTAAATCACAAATACACAGAGATTAAATGTAGAATATGACTAAATACTAGTGAAAAAACAATCTCAATATATTTTCTTAATGGTATCATAACAGATAAAGTTTATTTTTAACACAATTCAATCAAGCTGGTATTCCTTTAAATTGAACTTTGAAAACAGTATTCTAAGTTAAATAAGCCAGGAAAAAGGGTAAAAATTGTGTGATTCTACAAATATTGTTTAGCTAGAGTAGCTAAATTCATAGGAACAGAAAGTAAACCAGAGATTTTCAAGAGGAGATATGAAGACAAATGGGGCTTTGAGTATGTTGGAAAGTTTCCAGAAATGATAGTTGGAAAATATTTTGAATTTGTTTAATGACACAGAATTGCACTCTTAAAGTGAATAGTTTCTTTTAATTGTTGTGGTTTGGATCTACAATATCCCCGAAATGCTCATATGTTGAAGGCTTGGTCTGTAGTACAGAGGTGGGGCTTTGGGTCAGTGATTCTGTCATGAGGGCTCTAATCTCATAAGTATATTCATCTACTCTTATATTCATAATTTGTTGGCATTGGTGGCAAATGGTGTAAACTTTATATAAATAAAGAAGATAACAAATATTGATCATTACACACACATTACTGAGGTTGGTAAGAACAGCAAATTCAATCAATTAAAAAAAAGACAGAAATATACATGAACATAAACATAGGCACAATTTAGAGAAATTACATCACTGAAGTCTGGCCCTGGGAGGGTACAACTTATTCCACTCCCTTCTTTCCTCCTTCTCTCTCTCTTCCTGCTTTCCAGACATATTGACATGATCAGCTTTATTCCACTACACCATTCCCACCATCATTTTATGTCTTACTCTAGACCATAGCAATGGAGCCCAGCAATTTTGGATCAGAAACTGTGAGGAAAAATAATATTTTTCTCCTTTGTTTTCCTCACGCATTTTATCATGACATTTGGAAACTAACTAATACTGTAATGTGTATTTTTCTTTAATGAGAATTGCATCAACAAAAAAAATTATACCAACTCTTGGAAATTCTCTCTCCCACACACCTATCAATAATTTATGGTTCAAGGAAAAATTAGACAAATCTTTTATCTTTAATACTTTTAAAATATCACTTTTGATAATGAGGACATGCTACCACATCCATACAAATAGGCAATTATTAATATTAAATATTTATATAAATAAAGAAGATAAACAAATATTGATCATTACATACACATTACTGAGGTTGGTAAGAAGAGCAAATTCAATCAATTAAATAAAAAAAGATAGAAATATACATGAACTTAAACATGAAAAAATGTGTGTTGACAAAGATAAAAATTGACTGGTTGCAAAAGATTACAACATAGGTAATTTGGGGGGCAAATGGTATCAAGAGAAATATAGAAGGTACAAATAAAATGCATAGTAGGAATGAAGGAAGGAAAATATAGTGAAGATGATATTAATAAGGTAACCAAGAATGACTACTCTAGGGTCTAGGTATTTGCTGAGCACTCAATTGTCAAGTGATTTAAACTGTGAAATGAAATACAAGTTATCCAAAAGTATGTTCCTCATGTGTATTCATGTCCTTGCTTCAAACTATTGAACAGAAATGACATGCCTAGAGTAAATTCTTTGGGTTAGAAAACAAAGATATGAATAATTTGTAAAATCCACGTACTACCTATCTGGTGCTCATGGTGAGCCCTCCTTTACTCTTCTAGTTCAGAAAATTATTCCACTTAATTTCCTTGAATATAGTGGATCATATTCACAAGGATCATAAAAAACTTAGATCATCTTAACTTTCTTACTTGATTTCAATAAAAGGAAACATGGATAAGTAATGTCAATTAAAATGATTGAATTATATGCTGACATGTTTTTTCATGTGTACATTATATATTAAAATTTGCAATTGAATCTGTTTTCTAAAATAATATGATTGTCACTAAGAACATACACAGATTGGATAATTTTCTGTTGTTCTGCTAAAATTCAACTATGTTATCATCCATGTTTAATATATATTCATAGCTCTAAAACATAAATTCATATCTTAAGACTTCAGATCAATTTAAAAAATCTTTGTTCCCAATGCTGCTATAATATATGAAAAGTTTGGCATCTTTATATTTGTCAAATTTGTATACTCAGTTTTAGAAGAACTTTTTGTTTCTCTGCAATAAAGACTACTGGGTATATTTTCACATACATTTCCAAAACATTATTCACTTTTAAGATGATTCAATTTTGTTCATGTTCCATAGGACAGTAGAAATAATATAGAAAGCTATTATTTTACTTTTGTATCAAATAGGTACTAATATTGAATTTTCATTTTTATCAAGACTCTTTATTGCCTACTTTAAGTAGGTTCCAAAAGTCCCTAGAAACCATGTACTTTGCAGTGATATAAAGTTATAGCTATCTTTATCCTTTGTCTCATTTTGTCAGATATATCACTGTAATATTTTGAGTTTGGTTTCAAATTATAAAACTGTACATGGCTAAGCATCTCAATATCATTAACCAAAATAAATTTATAGTCTAGATAGTCTTGTGAATCAATGAATAATTAAATGACTATTTTGTCTTATTTAAAAATAGAGTTGAGATAGATTTTTGCCAAAATTAACTAGTTCAAACATGACAAGAAACTGTCTACATATTTTCAAAATTTCTTTCTACATGATATTTATTACTTATTAAAAAACATAATTTCACTGTTAAGTAACTTACCATAGCACACCTTAAGCAAGCATAAAATAATATAATCAATAATGAATCACACTGCTATCATCTACCTCCTGAAATATGTTACATTTTGGGGCACACTCATTTCTGCATTCTTAATGAAAGTATATAACAAAATCAGGAAAAAATCAGATAAATACTCTTTAAGGAAAAGTTTACAAAATATAAGTAAATACTCTTCAAAAGTTTAAAAGTCACAAAAAATAATAAAACAACGAGGATTTGTGTTGGAAGACACTATCAAAATATGGCTCCTAAATGTTTTACTTAGTTCATATTGGAACCTCTACCAGAGAAAGAAAATTAAAAGGAAAATGAAGTAAATTTGAGGAAGATATGTAGGTTAGCTTTTAGTTATACAATAATTTATGACAATTTACCAATAATTACATAATTTAAAATTTTGAGGAGGATAAATGAAGGATATAGTAGTTCCCCATAACTCACCACGTGGAGACCCCCAGTGAAAAATTTCTATGGAATATGTAATATGTTTTTTCCACTATGCATACAACAATGATAAAATTCAATGTATAAAACTGGCAGAAAAAGAATTAACAACAGTAACCAAAAATACAATCAAACAATTATAATAAAATGCTCTAATAGCATTTTTTTCAAAACCTATAAATTGTGTATTTTGGGAAAATCCCTTTTAATATTTTGAAGTCCAAATATTGTTTATCTATTTAATATTTTTGACTACATTTAATCACATATAACTGAAAACATGGGAAGCAAAACCATGAATAAGAGGGGATTGCTATCTGTGGGAATTTTTATAGTATTTTTATGCCTTTTAGTTTATTCTGAATTTGTTTTGAAATTGAAAATTTAAAAAAAAAACTTCATGAAATAAAAACTAGTGACAGATTATTTTAAAAATTTCAAGATACTGGTGAAGATGAAAGTATATGTCTTCATTTTTACAATCTATAAGAAAGCAACTACATTAAATCTCAGAACATTATTGACACTCTGGAAGAAAGTTTAACTAGAAGCAGGAATTAGTTTTTTTTTCCCCCCCTCAAAGAAGGGAAAACATTTTCTATGAAGTTATAGTTGACTTTTATCAAAACTAGATGATAATATATTAATTATTTTTAAATGTAAAACTTGTTATCTTATATAGCCAATATGTAGCACCCATAGTAAAGTCATAATAAAGATTATCCAATTAATATGAGATTTAAATTAGAATTTTACAATGTGTTTGTAATTATTAATATACATATTTATATACACATTTCTGTATACATACATGCTTGTATATATAAATAAAAGATCTATGGATTGTCAATTATGTGTGTGGGGGTGTGTTTTGTGTGGTCAGTGTGTATGTGTGTGTGTGTGTGTATGTGCGCACATATGGGGGCAGAGAGAAGGGGAGAGAGAGAGAGAGAGAGAGAGAGAGAGAGAGAGCACTCAAGTGCAATTGGCAGACTGGGATAGAAGCTAAAATTGCAGATTGTAAAAGAACTCTCTTTAAACTCAATGAGATTTTGGAGTGAGTCAAAGAACTCAGATCTCTGAACTAAATCAACATCTCTGAGGTACATCAAGATTCAGTTAGAAAGAGTTTAACAAAGGAATCAGGTATATACTGACTATACTCTAACAGTAAGAATGATGAAAATACCATGACTATGATGCCTCTCAGAGATAGGAAATGTAGCCCAGAGCAGCAGAGCTCAGAAGAAGATGATAGGACAGTATGCCTATTGTGAACAGGTGATATCAAACTCTGAGGCCAATTCTGAAAGTGGTCCAATAGTACTGGGACCAGGACAAAAAATGAAGTTTAGGTCACAAAATAAATCCAAACAACAGTACTCATGAAAAATAAACTAAATGTTGCACATTTCCTGAGAAATTATGGTAGTTAGAAGGAGAGATGTTGGAAGTGGTCTTCCTAACAAAATATTATTTAAATTATATCTAGTTGTTTGCTTTAATAAATTTAACCTTCTCTCTGTGTGTTATTTCCTTTACACTCAAAAACATTTATCATTTCAATAACTTTTTTCAGCGATAAGAAAAGAAAGCAGCTACAGTAAATCTCATAAAGTTAATTATACTCTAGAAGTTATTCTAACAAGAAAGAGGAATTAGGTTTTTTCCTCAAAAAAAGGAAAACATTCTCTATGAAGTTGTGGTTGACTTTTATGAAGACTAGGTGATACCATATTTATATGCAGAAAATGTAATTTGCTTGGTTTCATTTGAAAAGGTGCCAGAGCAATTTTCTTCTTATAAATAAATATCCTACAAAGAGTTATTTTTAGTTATTTAGAAAGTTTAAATAAACACAAAGTCAACCTTAAAATATTGGAAGGTCACTCTTTCAAACAAACTGATTTAATTTCATTATTTATTTTACAAAAGGCAGAGATTCTTTGAATTAATTGTGAGCTTATCTGGCCAAAGTTTTGTCTTTTTTTTTTCCCCTCCATTTTTAATTTCTGATTTCTTCTCAAATGCCACTATATAAAGTATTAGAATTATGTTTGAAAAAAAAGAAAAAAAAATATATATATATATATGAACATGCATTTTTTATCCAATAATTATATAATTATATGTACAACTCACAAGCTATTTTTTACTAATTTGAAATCTGATTTTAAGAAGTTCATTGACTTCTGTCTGACATAAACAAGTTCCTATATATTTTTTCTGTACATCAAAGGAAATTTAAGAATTTAAATTAAAGTTAAATTGCCTGAAATTAGAAACCTCTGAGTTTAATTTTCTTTCTAATAAAATATTGTCTCAAGACTTCAAATTTGTCAGTTAAATCCACCTTTTTAATTTTTATTTTTACTTTGTTCTTGAAATAGCATCTGTTCTCTAAATATTCACATGGTTATGAGTCAAAACTGACAATTACAGTAAAAAAGTTTAGTTTTTCATGTTAAGAGTGTGAATTCACAGTATTATATTAATAGTATAATAAACCATATTACTAATTGATATTTTAAAGAAGTTTTTACACCACAAATTTATAAATTATGGTAAAATATTTATATAAAATATAGCAAATAAATAGTAAATATGTAACTTATTTTTTATTGATTTTATATTTTTAAGTACAGGACAGTGGAATGTATTACAATTCTTATTACACATATAGAGCACAATTTTTCATATCTCTGTTTGAATGTAAAATATGTGACACCCAATTCATGTCTTCATACATGTACTTTGGATAATGATTTATCAGGATCCTCATCTGAATTTTGAATGCTGGAAACTGGGATTTTGTAGCTCTAGGAAAATAGTGTATATTAGGAAATTGGTACTGGCTCTCAGTTAATTTCACCCATGCCAACTGAAGTGTCTTTCAGACATATGCTGGGGAGAAAGTCTAGGTGTCTGTTTTCTGTGGAATTATCAAAAATTGTTGTCAAGTCTCCCTACCCAGAGAAAGCACATCAGACTTTTTTCCTGATTTCTCGTGGTTTTGCCCTGTCTTCAGTTTCTCCCATAAAATTCTTGATTCCTAATCTTGTTTCTTAGGAAATTCTGCCTGTCAATCTACATGCTGCTGCTCCTTAGCTTCTTTTTGATCCTGATAAGTACTTCTACTGAGTTTAATTAGTTCTCTTTTTTTGTAACCAGTTACACTTTTATGTGTGCAATGTTCTATACTATATTTCCAAAGTTGTCATTTATCAAAGACAATCATGCAATTGATATTTCCTTTTATCTTGAGGTTGGCTGAGCATGCAGAGGGACTCACAACTTCCCTTTTTATAAAGGTTTCCTCCTTACTAAGTCATGGTTTAGTAAATGACACTGAGTTTGATTCTGTTCAGCTTAGCCTGTGTTTTCTGTGAAGAGTGATAAGCTAGATCTGTTGTCATGAGAAGTGGGACTGTCACCAATTGTTCATATGAAGTAGTTGTGTAATTTCTACTGCCTGTCTCTAGTTCATTCAGGGCCAGACTTCTCTTTTTCCCAATAGTTACTATTGGCTTCTTAAGAAAAAGGCAGTATTATCTGGATTCTTGTGCTTCCCCAATGAGGATGTGGCCTAAAATAAGGCCAAATAACCTGGATGCTCCATCTTTAATATCTCAGATGCTCCACCAAGCTGCGTATATTCTGTAACTGTTCCTTCCTCTGTCTTTCCTCTGTAATCTATGATTTACAGAGTGTTTTCCTCCATGGATATGGCTATATTTGTTTCGTATTATTACATAACAAATTTTATATAGTTGATAGCTTAATATAATATGAAATGTTATTTTGTTGGTCTGTAATTTAGATGTCAACATGTTTGACTAGATCATCTGCTTATGGCCTCACAAGGCTGAAATCAATGTAACACTCAGAACACACTCATTTTAGAGAGTCTGGGGGAAATAATCCTACTAATCTTATTCAAGTGACTGGCTAAATATAGTTCTATGAGTCTTGGGGCCTAGTCCCCTTTCTCAATGAAAGTCAGTAGTGCTCCTTCTTATTATGGAGAGATAACCTTTATTCTTCCATCTGTTTCCCCCCTCCACATTAAAACCCAGGAGTAGTTAAGAGCATCAATACTGGCAAAACAGCAGAAGGCCAAGGGGCCATAGGATGGACATTATAAAAGACAAACTCAAGGAGTTCCTCAAATCCTTTTTGCACTTCAAATCTCTCTGATATCCTCATCTGTTATCAGCAGGACATTATCCACCTTTAAGGGCTATGTTATTGCAATGGGCCCACCCATGGTAATCAAATTATTCTGTGGTCAGCTACAACATTTGTCATAACATAACCATGCAACTATTATCTCAATATATTCACTGAATCTTGGTATTACATTGGGACATCTTCAGCCATTTTAGAAATCCATTACGCTACTGTGCTTTCTTATGTCCAGAATCTTCATATTACAGGTTTACCAGCAGAAATTGCTCATGTTGTTTAGCGTTGATACAGATACTTTTGTTGTTCTTGTTGCTTTGTTTTGCTTTGGTAGGAATGAAAACCAGGGCTTTACGCTTGCAAGGTAAATACTCTATCAGTAAACTATACCATCTATACACTGCAGACGCATTTTTTTTTTTTTTGGTAAATCTTTAGGTCTCTGTATTTGTAAACATCTATAGTATAAACATTTGTAAAAATGTCAGGTAGAAAGGGATATCTTGATAGTTATTCATTTTTCAAAATCCTTAGTAATTCTATATTATTGAGGGATCCAAAGATGAAAGTCAAGGAGAGAGATGAAGCATTCAGTTATAAAATTGTAGGCAAATAGCCCACAAATTAATAAATAAAATGGTGTTTCTTCTGTTTCTACTTCACCCCATCAGTAAATGAGGAGTTCTAGACAACACAGTTGAGGGGATGACTAACTCTGGATAAATTACTGATGTTAACAGCATTTTTATTTATTCAGATTCAACCAGGGTAGGGAAGACAACTCATGCTAAGGAGTGTCACACTCACGTTGTGCTCAAGAGAAGATCAAAACAGTAGAGGCCATCGGAATCTGGCTTTGTAATATTATACCTGTGAGGATTTTCCCTGGTTCTATGGGAAGCTATATCTGTCTGAATAATTCTTCAAAGTAACAACGAAATAAAAATCCCTAATCTAGGTTCAGTAGCAACAGTGCCAGGTCTTCTTCATAAGGAATGATACTGGATGACAGTGCCTTATTCACAGAAGCAGAATGTGAAAGAGAACTTGAGGAAAGGCCATTCACACTCTTGATTTGACAGAATATCAAGACTGCATATAATATGTGAACTTAATTTCATGCGTTATATCATGAAAATTAATGGAAAATTCATGGTGGTTAAAATTAGAGTTATGACAAGGTGGAGATAGGGTAGCTATGGAAGCCTTCATGGTGGATATGACATGTAAACTGAGGTCTGAATGATAACTTCTCATTCAACCCAAAAACCAGGAGAGGCATATTTTAAAGATGATGTAGATAAACCTCAGAAGCCCTAAAGGAGAGATAAGTTTTCCTTGATTAAAGATAGAAGAGATTTCAGTGAGACAGTGATCCCTTGAATGAGGAAGGGAGTGCTGTAGGGTGAGTTGGAGAGGCAAATCCTTGACAGATGCACAGATAGGTATTTATATTCAGGCATCACTGGTTTTGATAAAGTGTGCATCTAGAAGTCACTGTAGATTTTTAAACAGGCAGATGACATGGTTGAACAAACCTTCAGTGAGAAGCATGGAGAAGAGCCAGTAACAGTGTGCACTTTAAGAAGAGAAGGACTTGTCACTAAGGTCTGAGGCTCTCGAAGGCTTTCTAGAAGAGGAGTAGCAGGCTGAGACAATGCCTCAATCCGCTGCCTGGTTACAAGCCTTAGGTTACTTCTTTAGGAATTCAAGCGTGAAATATAATTTTGCATCATTTATATGCTTGGTAATGAAGAGAAGAAGAAAATCATTACATTAACTAAAGAGGGACACTGATAACCTATAATTTTTCAATTCAGAGAGTTTTTGTCAATGTTACATAATTTAGAAAACTTATCATCTGAATAAATTTCTAAGAGATGAGATGCATATATTCTCACATTAGTTATTGTCATGTTTTGTTATAACCATCTAAAACATTGAGAAATGTGTAAATCATTAAAATGTCAGTGCACACATAAACAAACACACACACATATATTGAGAAAATACTATTTGTGTTTTTCTGTTATTCTGCATCTTTCCCTGGTCTTTCCAAGGTTAATCTAAAAAATATATTTTCCTTGAGCAATGCAGCTTCCCTGTATTTATTCCAATAAATTTATTTAGTAATTTTATCTATGAATATGGTACAATACTCCTAAAGGTCACTGTCATCTTTATTTTATTTACTTAAAAAATAAATATGATCAAACTGAATTTGATAATGAATGAAAAGCAAAGAACTAACAATAAATCTACTTTATTGGAAATTTACTCAAAGTCATGTAGGTGGCAAGTAATTGAAACCACATTTGAAAAGCCACTTGAAATTCTTGCTATCTTAGTGTAATAAGAATATCATGAAAATTGAGAAAGCCTAGGAAATAGCAATCTGCTTGAAAATATTATCTCTTCACAATAGAGTAGGAAATTGCATTTATAGTTCTGGTAATAGCAAATTATGTGAATACCTAGTGAATGTGGCAGAAAAGCAAAAAGAATAATCAAGAAAAGTTTGTGAGTATAACTTTCAAAGAATAGAAAAGATATTTAAAAATTTAAATTCCAGACAAGACAGCTGCCTGACATTTCAGACTACACAGAAACCTTAGGGAATGCTGCTTTAAAGTACTGTAATAAAGAAAAACATTCTTCAGAGAGTAAGATTTCTATGCTCCAGAATGAGATTCAAGAATCCTTATTGTAAAATCATGTGTCTCAGACACTCAACAATACAATGTTATGAAAATACTGACCTAAGACATCTGCAGAAAACATCTTTATATCCAACAAAGCTTAGATGCAAACAAAACTAATATTACCAAATCCTCACAGGAAAAAAATTACAATTTTTAAATTTTTTTATTATTGATAATGGATATATGTGTGTATACATATGTGTGTGTATATATATGATATTCACATTATATATATATATATATATATATATACACACACACACACACACACACACACACACACACGTATATATCATGGTATCACTGGTATTTATGCTTTGTGCATCTAGAAGTCACTACAATATTTTAAACAGGCAGGTGACATAGTTAGGAAAATCTTCAGTTATAAGCGATGAGAAGAGCCAGCATACCCACAGACACAGACACACACATAAACACACATACACACACACACATACCACACACTCTCCCATACGCATATGTACTGGTGATTGAACCTAGAGGGTTTTTAACACTGAGCCACAACCTCAGTACTTTTTATTTTATTTTATTTTATTTTTTAAATTCTGAGTCAGGGTCTTCCTATGCTTCTTAGAGTCTTGCAGAGTTACTAAGGCTGGCCTCCAACTTGTGATAATCCTGCCTCTGTCTCCTAAATCTCTGGGATTATTGGTGTGTGCCACCATGACTGGCACAAACAGATGTATTTCACTGATTTTTATGGCAGATGAATACATAGAAATTGATAGATTATCTAATTAATTTTGTTTTGGAAAATAAAAAAAACAGATATTTTAATTCTTCAAACTAGAGGCTAGCGAGAAATGGTGATAAATTTTACATATAAATTATAAATTGCCAAGTAGAAAATAAAAATTAAGTTGAGAGAGGATAAAAGATATAGGGCCATGGTTTGGGAGAGAGAGAAAAAAAAAAGGGAGATGAGAGAGATAGAGAGAGAGATGCAAGCACAGACAGAATCACTCAGCATTCAGAAGAGTAGGAACTACTCTGCTTGAGTGGCAAGAAAGATGTTAAAATTCTCAGCATCACATTCACCACATCTGAGTACTTTAAAGTTCATTTGGACAATTTCTTTCTGATAATGCACTTTAAAAATTCCTTTTATCATAAAATTATCAAAAATGTTGCTGCTATTGGGAATGGTGAATACAGATGTGCTTTTCTTAATAAGATTTCATCCTCATAACTAGTCTCACCCAAATATATATTTGATGTTATAGGCACTGATCCCACAGACTCCAAAATGATAATGGAAAAAAAATGTGCATCATTCTAAGCTCTAAATTTAACAACTTAGATAAAATAGAACTCCTCTTTTTAGGACACACTCCAAGACCTAACACAAGTAGAAATTGTAAGCTGATTGTTCAGGTCTGGCCATAATTCAATTACAAAGATTTTATTGGCTAGGTTAAATGGGGAAAGTGATTCTTACCAACCTCACTTGGTGCACAGCTAATACAGCAGAAACTTTATAATAATATTTCAACATTTCATGAATTATATCAATACAAGATATTAAAAATTGGAAAAACTGGGTATAGAGGTCATGAGAATTATATATGTACTATCTGTAATTTTTCCAAAAATATATAACTGTTTTAAAATTTAAAGCATTCTTTGTTTAAAGATTTGTTATATGACCGCTCTATTGTCAGGCTATGACTAATGAAAATTTTGTTTAAATTGTGAAAGAAATGATTTACCCTCCACCAGGCACAGCCCACTCTTCAAAGCACCCTCCCACAGACAAACACCGTGCATGTTTTCAAACTCTCCATCAGTTTCTGGAAAGTTGAAATGGAGAGCATATTTGTTGGTCCTGGGACCTACCATCCCACAGAGAACCCTTATTTGTTAACAAAGAAGCCAAAATTACAACAAAAGCTGCTAAAAAAATGTAAATCACTGCCCATCATAAAGGCAAGATACAGAATGAAGCTGATGGTAAGCAGGTATCACCCAATTTGATGAATCTCCCTTTCCTTGTTCAACAGGTATGTATAATATGCATCTGCAGGTACAGAGAGAAAGAACAGAGCCTTTTCTGGCATGAAGTGTGATTATAAAACCACAAAAATATGCTTAGAAGATGACTTCCTCGTTGTTTAGATAGACATCTTTCTGGGGTTTTGTTGTTCTTTTAAAAATATTATTTGAATGCTTTTAAGACTCATGGGCCTATGGTTTCCAGTATTCTTATATACTCTCCATATTTTGAAAGAGACTTCCCCTGACCCTAGTTAATAGTTTTTAATACACAGTTTGATTTATGTTTAAATCCCAAACCTATAAGATATTTATAAAATGCATTTAGGAAAATGGTTTTGTGTAACTCAATTTATCCATCCTATTGTGAAATACCTTTTCTTAGTTCATAAGATTGTTGTTAGCATTGCCATAAAATCAAACAGTAACTTTCCATGTGTGTTCATTGTCATCATACCAGAATTGCCACTTCTGGTGCATTTCATTTTTTTAATATCTGTTTCTTTCACTTTGGGTTAAATAGAATGCTGCAGTTTCCCTATAATCAGTGAGTCAGTTTGCAATTGCTTCTGAGAGAAGGCTTTTCAAACATTACTTTCTTCCTTTTTTTTATCCCTGAGATCTACATTAATACATTTCTACTCCTAAAGTCTATAGACTCCTCAAGTTATCACTTCAAATTCTAACTATTCTGTCTATCCTCATGATTTTCATACCTTCATTCCCAGATCAAATTTCTCCTTATAATTACAAATGCAGATGTCTGCTGCATATGTCTACGGATATGCTACACAGAAATATCTGACTCTATAGCCCCACACTCAAATTCTGTTCTCCAATTCAGTGCCTCTTCTACTAGTTCCTATTACCTTGAATGACACTAAGTACCAGTTTTGAACCCCCAAAAACCTGGCTATTATTATTGCTAGATACCTCTCATTTCTCACATCCTACAAGACACCCCAGAGCATTGATTCTTTAGACTGAGGAAATCTCCAATTAGCCTACTTCTTGTATTTCTACCTCCTAGCCTTATTGTTAAGAGTTGCTGACATCAGAGAGCAACCACCATCCTTTGAAATATTGAAGAGAATTAACTGAAGAGACAAGAGAGCAGTTTTAATGTGAAGCTAATGAAGCTTAAACTGCAGGATTCCCATTTGCATGTGCATCTGAAAGGTCTGGCAGTTGCTGTGTAATGTTGTGTTCTGAGTGGGGAGAGGCAACCTGATTACAGTGAAGAATCATTACATGTCTCATAAAATGTCTACAGCGGTTCTGGAAAAATGGAATTTCCATTCCCCAGTAACATAATTTCACTCTTATTCTAAATGTTCATTTTCTTATATACAAATTTAACATTTATAATTGTGTACTCCTTTTCTAAAAGGAAAATTTCCAAATAGTACAAATTTTAGACCCTATAAAACCTATATCTACCCCTGAAAAGGACAATTTCAAGATGTGTAGACAAGTCTCAAGCATCCAACAAGTGATATTGAGGCAAGTGGTCAGGAGACAATACTAAAGATTGTCTATCATTTAGAGCTTCAGAGAGACAAAGAGAGACTGGTTTTATCAGGGCTAGATGAGAGAAAGGTCCTTGGATGGTGCTGTTGCCACATTATTTAAAACAATCTAAAAGGCAGTCTCTGGAGATTACTAAATAGTTCTTATTTCCTACAGTACTTTTAAATAAATTTTATTTTTTAGACAATTTATAAGGAAAAATGACAGTGAAAATTAGCAGTTTTCAACATAATTTCAACAGTTTACCAATTTTTAACACTTATGAGCATAGTATATTTGTTATAATTAATGAATCAATAATAGCCATAATTAACTAGAGTACATTCTTAATTCATATTTTTCTAATATCCTTTGTGTTCTAAAATCCTATTCAAGATATCCCATTAAATTTACTAATCCTGTGTTCTTAAAGACATTGTTGGCAAACAATTGATCATATTTGTCTCATTTTAAAGAATGTTTATAATTTCAAAAAGTATTTTCTGGTATTTTGTAGAATGTTCCTCCACTGAGTAACTGGTATTTTTCTATTTATTTTAGTAAAATTTATTCTTGAGAGGAAGAACACATGGTAACATGCAGTCTATTCACAAAATATCATTAATCTATACCATTAACATGCGTTACATCAGTTGATGTTGGGCTATATTACGGTTGGCCAGATTTCTCCAGTGTAAAATTGTAATTTTTCTTCCTGTCAATATTGTACTATTGCAGACAAGACCCACATTTTTGGAATAAGATATATGTACTCCTTATAATTACAAATGCAGATGTCACCTTTGAGGGTGAAGAACCTACAAAGATGATTTGAATAATTTCTGCTCAGGGAATTATTTACCCATTACTCCTTCACTTATGTATATAGTGGAATATATGTATAGATGAGTTTGTTCTCTTGGACACTTATTTGATTCTTTGGGTTACTAGCCAATACAAAATTATCTGTTGTTTAGATTTTTACAGACTTTTCTACAAAAATCTATGTCATTTGAATCTTTTTTTATTAGCTCATTTAGTTCTACATATTATTAAGATTTATTTTGACATAATTATAAAGGCTTGAGATATAATTTGTTCTAATTCTGTCCCCAGTACTTTTATTCTCCTCCTCCCTCTCTGTTTCTTCCCCTTTGCTCTGCTGTTCTTTCTGCTATTCATTTATAGTTTTATTTACTTATTTTATTAGTGCCTTGTACACGTGTGTGTGAAGGTAAGTCTCACTGTGGTATGTTTACATATGTACATAGAAAAGTTAGGGCAGATTCATTTTACCATTCTTCTGTTTTATACAGAAAATCTTGCAGGACTTCCTTTAATCATATCCTTATAGAGCTGACTTTTCCCAGTCTTTGGTTTTCTAAAAATTTATTTTGTCTTCATCTATGAGTGATATTTTCACAGAGAATTGAATTCTGGGTTGGCACATCAATGATATCAGTCTTTTGTCTACTACTTCTATTGTTTCTTTTTCTTTGAAGACAATATGTCTTTTTCTGTCTTCTTTTCTTTTATTTTCTGGCTGCTTTTATAATTTTCCTCTTTGTCTTTGATTTTGGCAGTTTTACTATGACATTTCCACTTCTGCTTTTTTAATCCTTTTTTTTGGTTTGCTTTCAGTTATTTTCTTGTTGCCTGCCTGATTATTTTTGCATGAAACCCAGAAATTATGTCTGATACATGGCAGGACCATTTAAAACTGAATGTTTCCAAAAATGTTTGCTTCAAGAATCAATTAAACAGTGAGAAGTAGTCCTAAATACAAACCCAAACTGACTTTGTTTGAAGATGGCTTCAGTTATTTTAGGACCTGGATGATTTCTGTTTATTAAATGTAAAGCACATGCATTAAGGGTTCCAACCAAAATATCAGTGTGTAATGGGCCTCGCACACATTGGCCTCAAGTTCAAATTAATGTCCTCTCTTCAATGCTGTGTAACTGTCTATTAAGTTTGGTAAGTTTCACAGCCTTTCAGACTCAAATAATTGTTCAGCTTCCCAGAGATTCCTACCCATTTAGGAAGCAAATTCTTGATGAAAAAGTGGTGCCCATAGTCTGCCTACAGTTCTTTGCTATCAGGTGCATAGGATTCTAATATGCCCATGCTATAGAAGGCCTTTGTTAACTTCAAAGTTAGTTTGTATTACTTTTTGATCTTTAAAATAGATGTCTTACAAAAATATTAATCTTCTTTCTTTCTAATTAGTTATACATACAGTAGAATGCATTTTGACACATCATAAATAAATAGAGTATAATTTCTCATTCTTCTGGTTGTACTTGATGTGGAATAATATAAAACTATATATCTTTTTACTTTTCAGTTTTTTTTCCAATTAAGTGTCTGTTTCATTGCTGCAAATGGGTCATACTTCTTTTTAGCTGACCATATAATATACCAATTTCAAAATGTATAAAATTATGACACAAAAATAATATAAAATACAAGATTTCTACATTTTGATGAGATGTAAATTGGTTTAGTATTATAACAGAAGCATTCTATTCTCCAGATTAAAATTAAATTTATAATATACTACCAGATTTATAGTGTGGTTTTAAACAAAATTATACTTAAAATTCTGGGCATACCATAGATTTTGATGAATGTCCAATGAAATACTGTGATCTTTAAATAAAAACATGTTTAAATATATACCTAACCAATAAATTTTACTAATTTATTTCTAACTCACTCCTTAACACCAAACATCTGTTCTAAAAATAAACAGCTTTGTGACAAAAGTACAGGTTAATATATAACCGGCACAAAATAGGAGTTTTGAAATAGTGGACATGATTTGCAATTTTTGGTTAGAGTTTCTCCTATTATAAGCTACATATGTTTTAATTTCATGTTCCATTGTCTTAGTAATATTAGTTTACTAGCTTTTTCATGTTTCTCTGGTACTTGATAAGTATTAAAAATCTGAGAAAACTTTAAGAGAAAATTTTAATGTTGAATCCGTTGAGATGTTTGGGATTAAAATAACAGAAAATGTGTTCTTTTGTTAAGGAAATAAATATTGAAATGATAGAGCTGACAAACTAACATTAAATTATATATTATCATCTTCAGGAATATCATTAAACTATGAGTCAGGAAGTACATTTCTCACTCTTTTAGGTGCTGAGGTAAAAGAGATTCGTTTTTGACTTCCTTCCATCCATATGCAGATCCATGCAGCAGTCCCAGGAAGGAGAGGTGGGTACTGATTGAACAAAGGTGAGGCATGCAATCAAACTGTAAGTAACATGGGACTGTTATATGTATTGTAATGAAACTCAGTGATAAGTGTTCCTTCTACTTTATGGTTGAAGTGAAATTTTTCTTATTCTTTCATTAGTTGATGGACACTGATTCTGTTTCTGTTTTTTTACCTATTATAAATAGGTCAGTTCACATGGCACTTTGCTAACCTGATTTCATTAACTTTGGACATATCCCTAGCAGTGGAAAGATATGCTATATCTATTTTTAATTTTTCAAAGCATCCTCAGTTTTCCCTATTGTCTATAGTCATGTACATTCCCAACAACAAGGGTACCAAGGTACACTTTTTCTTACATCCTTCCCAAAACTTACTATCTTTACTTTATTGATAGTAACTATTCTTACTGCAGTAAGGTAGTGTCTCAATGTGGTTTCAATTTTCATCTCACAAATTATTAATGATGTTGAGTATTTGTTAATATACCTCTTGGTCATTTGCATACTTTCTTTTGAGAATTATTAATTTTGGTCTGTTGCCTGTTTTTTTAATGTTTTATTTGACTTTTTTGTGTCTGTGTACCAGGAATTGATCCCAAGGGCACTCAAAAACTGGGCCACATCCCCAGCTCTTTTTTTTTTTTTTTGTATTTTATTTAGAAACAGGGTGTCACTGAGTTGCTTAAGGCCTCGCTATGTTGCTGAGGCTGGATTTGAACTTGAAATCCTCTTACCTCAGCTTCTTGACTCACTGGGATTACAGGATTACACCATACCTAGCTGGTTTATTTGAGTTTTAACCTTATTTTTAACTTTAGATGTTTTAAATGCACTTTATACATTCTAGGTATAAACCCCTTGTCTGATTATTATTTTATAATTATTTCTCCCCTTTTCTAAGTCATCTCTCTGGCTACTGGGATTACAGGCTGCACCATTACCTATTTAGCATTTTCCTATAGTACAGGGATATTGGAAATGTATTCTCTGTTTTTCTCTGTTTGTAAATGTCTTTAGTTCTCTGTTTCCAAAGGATAGCTTTGCTGGCTACATTATTCTCATTTGGTAGTTTCATTTTGTTTTGCTTTCTCCTTCACTTGTTTGGAAATCCTGTGGCACCCACACTTGTCTCTTCAGCTGAGGGTCAGCAGTCAGGTGAACTGGAACTCCTTTATGGATTGGTTGTTTCCTTCCTCTTTCAGCCATATTTTCTTCATATCATTCACGTTTTTAAATCTTGATTATCACATGCCTTGATTGAGTTAAATCTGACTGATAACCTTTACCTTTATACACCTGAATATTTGAATCCTTCTCTTTGTTTGGGAAATTTTATGTTATTATCACTTTGAATAAGCTTTCTACTCTTTGGCTTCTCAAGTCCCCCTGGAACCCAAGTAATCTAATATTTCCTCTAGTCATTGTGTTCCAGAATTCTCTTAAGCTTTCTTCTTTCTTTGTTCTTGTTTGGTTGTTGTTTGTTTTGCTCTGAATGTGTGTTTTCAAATAGCCTGTTGTCAAGCTCACTGAATTACTCTAAGGATAATACCAAGGTCCAGGATGCTGCTTATAGTGATGTAGGTAGACACATAAGTTATTCCCACAAGGGCATAGAACTCTGGATTGTGCCAGGGAGATCCTGTAGCATTATCTGTGAGAAATAGTCTGGTGATATTTATTCTACCCAAGACCCATGGATGGTGGTAGAGACAGTTTCTTGGGTACCTTGGCTAAAGTTAAGATGGATCACACACGTGAGTATCACAGCCATAACCTTGGGGAGAGTTTTGTGTGCCCCAGTCCCACTAAGGACAGTTTATAATGCAGGTCAAAACCCAAATTTGTCTGACTAATATACAGGCTTCTACCTGATGCCTCGTTCTACAGTCTCCATCTATTAGGTCTGACCTGAATAAGAAAGCCTTTGTTTTCTGCCTGGTGCTGTGCTGTGTTTTATTACCCAATACTTGATAATGAGCTCTAAGACCAAGTCCTATACTAGCTTTCCTGCCCTGATTCCAAGAGAGTGGATTCTTGCTCCTTGCTCTTCTGCCTGAGGGAGGAGTATTGGTGGACCTAATCTATTTTTCCACCTGACAAAATAATTCTAGTAACTTAGTCCATGGATATTGGCTAAGGTGGACGTTGTAAGGTTCTTTCTGGTGCTGGATTTCACCAAGGTGTGCCTAAAATTGAATTTAAGTGTAAGACCTGGACTGAATTACCTCTTCCTTCCCTAAGTATAAAGTGTCTTTTCATGATGTGCAGCTTGGAGTTGGGAGAAGGGTGTCATGAACTCATTGTGGTCTCTCACTTGGCTCCTTCGTGCCTGTGCAGGTGGTTTGGTACATCAGTAGCTGTTAAAAATATCATGAAGAGAGCATGGACAGAAGATACTCCTCAGCTGCATCTCACTCTTTTTTTTTTTTTTTTTGGCAGAGGGGTACCAGTGATTGAACTAGGGTAACTTGACCACTGAGTCATATCCCCAGTCCGATTTTGTATTTTATTTAGTGACAGGGTCTTACTGAGTTACTTAACACTTCACTTTTCCTGAGGCTGGCTTTGAACTTTTGATCTTCCTGCCTCAGCCTCCAGAGCTGGTGGGATTACAGATGTGTGCACCCAGCTGCATCTTATGCTTCCGAATATTAATGTTAACACTTTGATCCTTCAAAATCATGCTTTCTTATGCCTTTCTCAACTCTCTAAGTTTTTGTTCTATTTTACACATTCAGTTATACTTTCTGTACAAGTTTATTCTGTCTAAATTCAAATGTGTTTTTCTATATATCACTGAGTTTTACCTAAATACAATGATATACTTACATGAGACAAAGATTTAATGCTGGGCAGTGACTAGCAGGTATTGAGGTTATATTATATTACTATAGCAATTAAGCATTTAGTATTCAATTATTTTATAGTTCATATTAACTATTTGACATTTAAATATATACTATTCGTATTTTTCAAATTGAGTTTTTAAAAAGAATTTATGCACCACAAAACTGTGTCTATTGGTAACAAATAAACTTTAACATTTAGTATTTTGAGGAGTATTGAAAATACTGTAAATATGTTCTGAAGATGGTATAAGATAACTGGAATCCTGAAACCATAGTTTATCAGATATACAACCACTGAATACTATATAATGACTTCAATTGTCATTTTCCTCACCTATAAAATGGTAACAATAATAAAACCTAAACCATAAAATTGTGAGAATAAATTAAGTGATGTTTTAGGAAGCACAGTACTTGACATATAATAAGGAGATATTAAATTACTATAGTTAAAGTAAATAATAGCTAAATACATTAAGAATTCAAATTAATTTTAATATTTAAAAGTATGTAAATTAATATGTATCACTGGTACTAATTAACTTACTAGAACTGAGACTTTTTCTGATCATGAGTAAGGTCTTTTAACTATTTTATAATGAAAGCTACAACCTATTAAATATCTTTAAAACATAAATTCCATGTTCCCATATTATCATGATGTAGTGTAATATTCTGTAATATTACCATGATGCAGAATATTACAAGTGGTACTATCAGGCAGAGAAATTTTGTTAGGCTGTAGTTCACAATGAGCCAGGAAATGCATGACAAGTTCACAAATGTTCTTTAAATTATTTTAGGGTCTTCTATAAACGAATTCCAAAATAGATAAGAAAGTAAAAGATAGTTGTTAATTTGTAGAAATAAAGAGGAAACATAGGAGTGAGTAAAACAAAGGGAGAATATGTGAAAAGAAAAGGATTAATGGGATTAACTCTTGACAGGATCTATTGATGTTTATGAGAAGCTAGAAATTATGCCTATGGGTATCTCCATTTGTCTGGGAAGGAAGATTCCTTTAGTAGTGCAATTTCTGACCAGTTACTGACCGCAGTGCTCACATTAACTTGAGATTGACTCATAGATGAAGTCCCTCTAAATAGGATGGCCACCTGTTCAGGAGAGTACCAACTAAATTCAACAACTTCAGTAGCTGATGTAAAGGAGGATTTGAAAACCTGATTGGCAGAGAGTACAGAAATGGACCTCAGTTCTCCTGGTAAACATCAAGCAATTATAAATTTGGAAACAGCATTGTCTTCTTTAGCAATCTCTCCTTGGATCTGTTCCACTCTCTCTTTTGAGAGTGCTCTCTGCTTAAGACTCACTTTGCTTTTATTTTACTTTCACCTCAATTTCTCTGATAATAAAGTCCTCTTACTTTTTTTTTTTTGTGTGTGTGTGTGTGTGGGAATTTAAATTTTCTTTCATTGGACCACAAAACCAAGGTTTGGAGTTTCAGCTTCCTGCTTTCCTGTGACAATATGGTTATATAAATAATATGCATACAGCTTATCTTATGTATTACATCTTTCTTTGCTTTTTTTTTTTGGCTGAGCAATACTTTCACATGCTTGTCTACATCAGCTATTAATAAGTATTTGCTCTTCAATTTTTTTGTTTTAATGGTTACACGGGTCTTATAAGTAATTAGACCCATATTTCTGGTAAAATACATAGAACCAAATTACCTGTTAAATATTAAGAGTACTTATTCGTATAGTGTCCAATGTTCAGAAATAAAGAAATAAAGAAAAAAGGAAATAAACCAGCCTCACCAGCCTTAAGTGAAGACCAGTACTTGAAGTCACACTGAAGGATCTAAATGCCAGGTACCCATTGAATCAGGTGAACCATTTGATAGCTGACAACTTTAAGATGGCTCTAAAACATAGGAAATTGAAACATTAAACTTCTGTTAGTTACAATCCATCATGGTCCTAACAAATCACCACAGGATATTTCAAATGGCATATTATTGCTCATAATCCATCCACATGATAGAACAAGGGACAGAGGCTTTTGTTGCTGCTTCTGTTTTAATGATCTCAAAAATTTTTCATCCTTTTTTAATTGTGCATAGAAATATGTGAAGCCCTAATGTTTTAGCTGCATTCACCACTCCTGGTGAATTATTCTTTTAAGAGAATATCTCATGGAAGACAAATTCATTTTATAATACAAATGATCTTTTGTGAAAGTACACATTTAACAAAATTTCTGTTTCTCCTCTTTTGCAAAACTTGAGACGAGTTTGAATTATTTTCCATAAAAGTGAGAAAAATTGCATTTCCTTAAAATAGATGCAAAAATGTATGAATAAATGTTTAATAAAATAAATTTCATACACTCATGTTCACTTTAAGAAATAAAAGTATAATGTTTACTTCATTTCCCTTCTACAGAAAACTTCTTGCACCTAAACTTTTAGTTATTAGCATTAATATAATTATTTTATCAGTATCTTTAATTAATAATTTATAAACAGTGAGCCATTATATATTTTTAATCCTTATTTTCATTAATTACACCAAATGATTTACTATATTCCATATGTAATTTTACAAAATTTTAGTGAACATTATATAATTATATAAATCATAATTTAAACTAAAGACACTTTCAAATCAAATTACACACACTTTGAATTCTTTCTTGTTTAAATTTATAGTTGTTGATGGACACAGTATCTTTATTTATGTACTTATGTGGGGCTATGGATCAAATCCAATGTCCCACACATACAAGGAGGTTAATGAATAAAATTTTGTACATTTTTAACTAATCCAGGTTTAACCACTATGATCAATATTATCACAGAAAATAAAAAGCCTTCAGGTATTAAGGCATTAGTTTTAGAACACTAATAATCTTGAGTAACTGACATGCATTATATTTTTCTGAGATAAAAATCTATAATTTAGCAAAAAAAGAGGTAGAAAAAGATGACTTCCATAAATTTCCTTGAAAAGTATAAGGAAATAGAAATATATTGATATGAAGTGATATTTTTTGAATATTATCAGAAGACAGTAAAATACTTTCAATGAGCAAAGTTACAGATTGTTGAAAATAAGTATTTAATTTTAAGACTATTATTGGAAACTTCATTGCTTCTTATGATAGAGAAGATTCTATACTATGTTTAATAATCACACCTTTAAAACCAAAAATAAAGTTTATATTTTGTAAGAGAGACTGAGAAATATTGCTTCACAGTTTGCAATATGTCTTTGAATATTAATTTCATGGCTGAATCTTTAAATAAATAAGGAAAAGAAGAAAACACTTAGAATTAACAAATAATGGCTTTTGTAGAAGATAACACCACAATATTTAATTAAAAGAAACAAAGAACCATCATTAAAAATTCAAAACAGAGATTTAGATTTTAAAAGCAAATTATCTTTATAAATATTTATTAGTACATTTAATAAATTGTTTATTTAATAAATAGTTTTATGTCAATGAGTATAAAATCTTTCACTTTTGCAAATAATTACATCCTGAAATAACTTAGAGCCTATGAAGGGATTTTTGAAAACTATATTGTGCATTTTTAATCCCTATTAAATATTTATACAACTATAAAAATACTAACTTAATGTCCATTCGGTACAAATATTCAAAATTAAAATTAAATGGAATGGCTATTTTCAAAGAAGGGGCCACATTGAGAGAATCTAAAATATAGTTATAGAGTATAGAAGCTCTATTGTCATAAGAGATTCAACCCAGTATCTGAAGCACGGCACTTTGGGCAAGCAATCTTTAAGGGCTGTGTTGGAAAGCAGAGTTTAATCAGTTCTGATGGTAAAATTCACCAGAACTTTTGGGACTTGTTATTAGAATTGGTAGAGAAGGAGAAAATTCACTGTGGTGAACAGAGTTAGGGAAAGACAAAGAACGGGTGGAAAGGAAGAAATAAAATCAAAACTTGAGTTTTAAAAAATGCAGTCTTTGTTTAAAGATATGATCACAAGTTTGAAAAAAAAATGTTAAGCTATCAAGAGTTTAATGGGGATACAAGGATATTCCTAGCTGATTCACAGACCTCACAGATGACCACAGATCTTTAGACACTGACATTGCAAAAGTCAGATTAGAATTGACTTGCAAAATTGAACAGTGAAGATTCTCCAAGTTGTATGGATTCAGAGATGATTATCATACAGGGAGACATGTATTTTGTTTGTTTCAGCATATACATTTGTGTTTCCTGTATGCACACATAACCATCCACAAAGGCAGCAGAGGAAATTTTCTCTTTGTTACTACTCAGCCTTCCTTCTTTTTTTTTTGGTCTATCACAGCAGAGGACCATTAGATTTTCTTGACCCACCTTGTTTTTTTCAGTTTCTATGACAACATGCTCTTCAGTTTACCTCATGCCTCTCTAGATGCTTCTCTTCTATTTTTCTTTTCTTTTTTTAATATTTATTTTTTAGTTGTAGTCAGACACAATACCTTTCTTTTATTTATTTATATATTTATATGTGGTGCGGAGGATCAAACCCAGGGCCTCGCACTTGCTAGGCCAGCACTCTACTGCTGAGCCACAACCCCAGCCCTCTTCTATTTTTCTTGTTCTTTTATCTCTAATTGACCCTGGAGTGCTCTCCCTGTGAGTGTGTGTGTGTGTGTGTGTGTGTGTGTGTGTGTTGTTGTTGTTGTTGTTGTTGTTGTTTTGGTTTTCTTTTAAAATTATGTTTATTTTTTGCCAATCTCCAACCCTTTGTATATTTTCCACAGAGACTCATGCTTGCTAGGCCAGCACTCCACCTCTGAGCTACATCCCCAGTCCCAGGCTGAAATGTTAAACAATGGCTCTACTTCCAAATATAAACTGCTAACCCTGAGTCTGCTTTTCCTTTAACACTTCTTATATATACCCAGCTTCATATTTTACATCATCTTCTAGACATCTGTCAGAAAACCTGATATTGCTTTTCCAGGCAATAGGTACAGCTACGACTGTTTAACTTTTTCACTGCCTCTGCCACACATTTTCCTTTCTCTGTCTTCCCTTATTAGCAATTTTCTCTGACTGTGGATTCATATTTCTCCAGTCCCTATTTTCTCATTAATTTTAATTGACTGCACTTTCCAAATCACATCTTTAGTACACACATATTTATGGATGTATTAAAATCATTGTGTGTATGCATAAGTGTGTGTGTTGTTTTGGTTTTCTTTTAAAATTCTGTTTATTTTTGCCTATCTCCAACCCTTTGTATACTTCTCTACCAAAGATATAACAGGAACTGCTGTTGATGACACAACTGCATTTTCTGTGTTTCTCTTGTCTCCATGTACATAGAATTTTCTGAGATTCATTGATGAGATCTACCCATACTTTCTTGACTCTGTCTTGAGCTGTGTTTCATAATTTTGTGTCTCTGGGTAATCTCCTTCCTTGTTACATTTGACATACAGATTATGTCAAGCAGATATTCTCAGTTCCACCATTTTTGTCCTATCAAATAATTATTAATTTTCAAAACATATCTTCAATTACTTTTTTTTTTGATGTGGGGCTACCAGGGATTGAACTCAAGTGAATTCTACCACTGAGCCACATCCCCATCCTAATTTTGTATTTGATTTAGAGACAGGTTCTGAGTTGCTAAGTGCCTCACTTTTGCTGAGGCTGGGTTTGAACTTGTGATCTTCCAATCTCAACCTCCTAAGCTTCTGGGATTACAGGCATGAGCCACTGCACCTGGCATCTTCAATCATTTTTAATAACAAATTTTATGTGTTAATAAATCAATATTTTTTACCTAAGAAATCACTCTGAGTATGACTGGCTTTGTTTTCTTAATATAAATCTGAATTTTTATCTCTTTTGAAAATTACAGTATAAACTCCATTTTTCTGATAATTTCCACATCTTTTCTATGGTAATGCTAAAGACCATGGTGAAGAATATTATTCATTCTGTATATACCTGTGATAATGTCTGCACATTACACATGAGTACTATGTAGATTGAAAAGATAAATTCAGAAAAAGATGCAGGTTGAGCTATGCAACATTAAAGAGAAATTTTCAATTGCAAGTTGCACTTAAGTTTTTCAGACAACATGCACCTGAAAGATGAGGAAGTTGCTTACAAAATTCATATATTGTTAACCTGCATAAGAATTCAGTTGGAACCATTTTGTTGTATAGGATTATTGGTAATAGAATTATCAAAGAGTTTACCCTACTTACCTTTAAATATCTTTTATACAGAAAAGTATACATATTGCAAATATACAATTAAAAGTCTAATCTTTCCTGTGAAATAAACATACACATCAAAAAGTGATATATTGGGCAGGGGTTGTGGCACAGAGGTAGAGTGTTCACTTTGCACGTGCAAGACACAGGGCTCTATCCCCAGCATCAATATAAATAAATAAATAAATAAACAAATAAAATAATGTTATTATGTCCATCTACAACTAACTAAATAAATAGACAGATAAAAAATTTTTTACAAAGTGATATAACAAAGAGGATTTGTATGAGAATCCAGAATAGTATTGATGCTGGTTTAATTAACCACCAAAAGTAAGAATTATCTGAATTATTGTTAAGTGTATAGATTTTTTGTTTGCTTGTTAGAAACCAGTTTTTAAACTTTTTTTAAAAAAAATTATAAGTGTATCATTTTATTCTGTAAAAGACTGGAAAAGTAAAGGATAACAAAATGTAGAAAATAAGTCACTATCAAGAGAAATATTTAGTATATATACTTTTGCAACTACTATCATACATATAGCTTATGTATGATATATATTATATATATTAACATTGTTTGTGCAGCATATATTTTAAGTTCCACAGCATATGTAATTATCTTCTTGTGCCATCAAATATCCTTTATCACATGACTAGATGACCTCATAGATTCCCTTGAGTGGTTCAACCTTAATTTAAACTACTCCCAATTATTGGCATTTAGCCTATTCATTATTTATATTTGTTATTTTGGTAATTAAAGTGCACAATTGCTTGATTATTTTAATGCATATTTTCTTGTGGTAAAATATGCAAAAATAAAATTTTCCATTTTAAATGTTTTTGATATAAAATTAAATGGCATTTATTACATTCACAATGTTGAAAAACATTCCCAGATCCACTTAAAAAGCTTTTTATCTTCCCAGATAGATACTGTGTACTCACTAAACTACAACTCCATATTTACCAACCCCAACCTCTAGGAACTTTAATCTAGTCTCAAACTCTGAATTTCTTTATTCTAGATATGTCATAAAGTTGAATCTAAATAATATTTGCCTTTTGGTGTTTGCCTTATTTCACTGTGCATAATGGTTTTACTGTTCGCCATATTGTTCTTTTTTTAAAAGAAATTCATTCATTTTAGATGGTTGAAAAACATCCCATTATTTGTATGTAGATTTTATTCTTTATGACATCAAATCATAGCTTTTTTGTGCATTTTACTGTATTCTCTGTCACAGATATTCATTACAATTGCTACTTGCAGTTAAGATATCATTTATTGAGATTACTGCATAGTAATCCACTGTGAGGATTTCAGTAAGGCATTTGGTCATTTTAAAATTTTGTTTTGACTACTATGAATATTACTGCTAAGAACATTCTAATATGTGTGTTATCATAAATCTTTGTTTTTGTTGCTATGTTATGAGATGTCTGGTTCATATGTTGTACTTTAGTGGAGCCAAAGACCTTTCAAATTTCATTATATCAATATGCACTTCCACCACCATGTGTATTTCAGATATTTACAGAACAGATTTCATAATAACATTTTTTTAAATATTTACCTTCCTTGTGAGCAGACAGTAATATAGCATTCTATTTTCAAATTTCCTTTTTTCTTGAAACTTCTTTCCTTTGTATTTTGTACACATTCATGTTGGGTTTTCTGTATTTTTCTCATTCATTTGTTGAAATTTGCTATATAATCTGTTGTTCTTTGTTGGATATATTGTCTCTGATGTTGTGCCTTGTCTTTTACTCTTTTAATAGTCTGTTATTTAGATAGGGTCACTATATTTCCTAGGCTAGTCTTGATGGTGTGATTCTCCCACCTCAGTTGGGATTATAGGTACCAGTACTGCACCTGGATAATCATGTCTTTTTATAAATAAGAGTTCGCATTCTTACAGTAGTCTAATTTATAACCTAATTTTTTCTCATTGGGTTAGCAATTTTTTTTTCTTTTTAAGCATAGTGTGTTTTACTCCATGGTAACACAAATATTATATTTTATTCTATTTCACAATTTGAAAAAATGAATGTTCTGAGCTCAGATGAAACATTTATGCCTAGAGATGATTATTGACATTTTGAGATTAGAATAAAATGATAAATTAAATAATATAGAGAGTAGAACAAGAATATTAATAAAACTTATTGTTTTAATCCATTCTTCATAAATAATAATTAGTAAGGCCAAGTGTTGATGAGCATGAGGTGGTAATGGATTAACTATTTGTCAAAAATTAATTAGATATTATTTTATTTTCCATTTCATATTATCTACATAGTTAAGTGTGCATAGATAAACTTGCATAATATCTAAAAGGAGAAGTTCTATTTGTAGATCTACTATAAATATTAATTTTACCCTAGTTCTATTTATTAAAACCCAAATTTGATGGTGCAAAACTACACCACCAATAATGATAAGAAGTATTTTGTTTGCTCCCTTTCTTAGAAGATATTGCACCAAAAATGTTACCATTCCTTGAGTAACTTGTGACTGCAGAATTGATTTATGCATAATTAAAGCAAGCAGCAGCTCTATTAATGTTATTTGAAGCACTCTATGAAAATCCCCCTTAAATAAATTAACTTCCAGTTGTATCTTTTTAAATTTTCAACATTAGTATTTTTCCCTATAGACTTTTTGTAGAAGAAGTATATAGAGAGTTAGGCATTACATTTCCTTGGAGAGGTAACACATTATCTAGCTAATGAATTAACAGAGAATAAGTGGTTGGATTTACCACTACTGTTCATATTTATTTTTTTGATCAATAAATTCTGAAGGGAATAGGAAAATAGAAAAATGAAGATCATCAGCACAGGTAGTAAAATCAGTGAAATAAAGCATGTGGTACAGGGGGGTATTTAGATTGTGGCAAGAAAGAGATAAATGAAAGTGTGTATGTTTGTGTGTGTGTATACACAAACACATGTATACATTGCATCTGATTATAACGTTTGTTTCAGAATGTTTGTAATATAATAAAGTTTGCTTTATTTTCTCAGCATATAACAAATATACTTATTATATTAATATCTAGCTTAAAAGTGCAGTTTTCTAGTTTGGAAAAAAAACATGATAGAATGTGTTAGAAAGTACAGACAGCCTAAATATGCAGATTTGAAAATGGAGACCTATTATTACTCAAAATCAGTCAAAAAAAAACTGAGAATGTCTTTGAACCTGATAATTAAACATCATGAGAGAATCCAAATATTTGATGGACATCGTGTCCTTTGATTAAATGTGTAGATGAATAGATCATTTCTAGTAAATTCCATGAGTTAAGCAAAATGGCTTATTGAAAATAAACTAAGGTTGTGATTTTACAAACAAGCCCGACAAACTATGGGGAGAAAGCATGAGACAGAGATAGAGAGAACGGGGAAACACCTGTCTGACTAAATCCTTGAGTAATGTGTAATGTGAAAAAGCCACCTGGAATCATGAACATTTGGAAATATGGAGAAAACTCTACCAGTGTTCCACCTGAATCCACCTTGCTGTTACTATTTTATTACACACTGGCCCCCATTGCTTAATTGCTTACACATTGCTTGAGGACTCTTACTAAACCTGGAACTGACTCAGTTCTTTGTGAATCGGGCCACAAGTGCAGGAATTAATGGTCTGTGACACTAATGCACATTCTACAGCAGACAAAGGGTTTGTGCACAAATGTCTCATATTTCTTGCTTCTCAGGAGGAATAATTCTGAGGAGCATGTTCTACATCATTTCTCAGGTTCTCTATTGAGCTTAAGCTACAGTGCTAACTTTCCCCATGATGTAGCTAGTGCAGTTTCTTCCTGTACTTACCTTACTTTCATGCCCCTGTTAGAATTTCCTGGGAACACCTTTCTAATAAATTGCTCAAAATTTTTGTAAAGGTCTGCTTCTGGGTAAATTGAGATTATGGCTTTTGGTGCAAGAAGGAGTCCTAGAGAACACAATGTCATCATGATAGGATTTTGGAATTGATATGTTGCCTGCCAGATGGCAATAAAAGCCGTATTACTGGTCGTCAGTGAGGTGGCAAATTCTATAGCATTGAAATTACTAAAACACTCCCATGTTAAAACTCACACTTTGCAAATTGATCCACAGAGATGAGAATTAACTAGTTTATAGAACCTGCCCAGCATTTGAGAAAATGGGAGTAGTATGAATAAAGAGAATCTATTGATTTTTAATCAAAGTCTGAGATTAGGTGTATAAAAATGTTAAAAAATATTGAGACTCTCACAGTGATATGTTCTTCTATAGAATTTCTGCTTGATCTTGTTTTTGTAAGAAGTTTATGAAAAAAATAAATAACAAATCAGGCTACGTGTATCCAAGTACATCAAACATCAAATCAGAAACTAATATAATTTGAATATAGGATCTAATTTTATATTTAAGCTTGCGTATTTATAATTTGCCTAGCATATAAATATTTACTATGAAGTTATTTTCTCATGCACATATTCTTGATGAGTAGTTAACTGTTGTTTTTTTTCTTTCCCCTATTCCAATATGTCCCCTAAAACCTTTTCTTTAGTTACCCAGCAACTCAGGGCATCCTGTGAACTTCTCAAAGGGAATGGTAACATTAAAAATTGAATTTACTTTTTATTTTTCTTGCTATAGGGATCTTATTTCTTGAATTCCCCATTAGCTTGGAAGCTCTCTTATGAGTTCAAAGAGATATTTTATTTAATTTATTAAGACTTTATAGTTTTACATACTGGTATGATTGGTCTGCAAATGACTAGTGTTTTATATTAGAAAAAAAATGTCTATATAATCTTAAGTAAAAACATGATATCACTTAATATAAGCTTATCACCTTACTTGTGGTAGATTTTATAAATTCTGCTTTTCCTTGGGAATTACCTAATTACTTACAAGTTCATAATCACTTTAACTTATAATATTTTATAAATATCAGCTTAACTTAGTGCCTCTCTCTAAAAGTATACACAAGTATAGTGTTGGGAAAAAAAAGATATAAGCTTTTTAATCATACTTCTTGTGTTCAAATCCTAGCTCTAATTTTTTCTAACTCAATTACCTTGAGCAAATTAATAAATCCTCCATTGCATCAGTTTCTTCATTTATGAAATGAGGATTATAAAGCCTAATGTTGCCTGAAAAATAACTAAATAATTTAACACAGAAACTGCACTTTGAACAGTGCATGACATATTTAAGAATGCAATAATTGGAACCACTTGGTAATTGTATGTGTATGTTATCTTCTACTGTTTAAATTTGCCTTAGATATTACATGTTTATAAATAATATATTTAGCTGATGTGTATAAATACCTTCAGTTAAAACTTGTTTTATCATAACAAGAATTCATATAATGTACTAACAATTTTTCTTTTTAAGTACGCAATTTAAGAAATCTAAAATGGAATCGTTTTATAAATTAGATAAAATATAAAAATAAAAAAAAATTTTTGAACTACAGAAGTGATGAATGTATATCATACTAAACAAATAGAATCTATGATGCTTTTCTAAATAATGCCCTACCTACTATCAATTCTTATTGAACTATTATAAGAAATGTCAATTAAAACAACAAACTAAAGCTATTTGTTATTGTTCAACATGAAATTTTGGTAAGGAGGTCTGAAAGTTAATGCCATAATTTAACCATTACATTTCTGAATTGCTGCAGTCTCTGGCTGGGCACAAATCACGAGCCTCCACACAGCTTGTAAATTCAAACAGCAATTCTTTATTCCCGAACTCACACCGGCCGTCTACAAACACGTTCTGGGGGAATCCACGTTCTCTGCCCAAATCCACTCTCTCCCAAATCCACTCTCGGCCCAAATCCACTCCACATGGGCTTCTGTCTCCCAAAATATACTGTCTGACCCTAAGCACTCAAGAGGAACTCAGCAGCAGGATACGCCCTATTCTAAAGGGGGAACACCCTAATCTCCTATTATGCTAAACCGCCCTATTCTAAAGGGGGAACACCCTAAACACGGATCCTGCCCTGGTCCTTGAGCAAGGTCACCTTTCAGAAGTCCTTCCACTAGACAGCATGGGAGTAAGCTGGCAAGGAATTTGTCATACCTACTTGGCTAATGGCTCCCAGCACTGAATATTATTGTTTTTTTTTTTTCCTTTACCTTTCCTCCACCTCCTTCTTCTTTTTTTTTTATAGTGCTAAGGATTGAACTCCAGGCCTGAGACACATGACTCAAGTGCTATGCAACTGAGATATATCCCAAGACCCACTGACCTCTGTACTTTCTTACATTGTCTCACATGTGAGCTTTTGAGGTACACTTCATATCCACACTAAAACACATACTAAGACTTAGAAACAAAGAAAGCAAATAATAATAGGACCTGAATAGAATCATAATATTAAATTATAATACGTCTACTTTCCTTTCCCAAAACATCCCTTTTATATTTTGAACACATATGAATTATAAAGAAACACCACTTGTTCCTTCTAAAACTTCTACCACAATGAAATACTAGTGGTATTATACGTTTTTATCTTTTATTAAGAGTAATTTGTAAATATCTATTTTTCTTTCAAGCGTTAAAATTCAATCTTTAGACATTTAATTTATAATCACAGAAATTATCATAGTATTTATGTTACAATATTGTAGGGATAGTGCATCTTGAAAATAAATTAAAACTACAGTAAACATTGATATGGCCATAAGACGTACATTAGGTTCCAGGGTTTCCATAACAAATCACTGCAAACTGAATGGCTTCAAACAAGGTGAAGGATTCCAGAATCAAGGCATCAACAAGGGTTGGTTTCTCATAGATGATTTGTGAGAGAACATTTCAATTGTCTTTAATATTTTAATCACTCTGCTTACTTTTATTTATTTTTTAAATTTATGTATTTTTTCCAATTAGTCATAATCACAGTAGAACGTATTTATGTACTTTGATATATCATCATAAATGGAATATAATTTCTCATTTTTGTGATTATACATGTTTTAGAATCATATCGGTCATGCAGTCACTTGTGTACTTAAGTAATAATGTCTATTTCATTGTACTATCCTTCCTACTCCCATCCCCCCTCCTCTTCCTTCACTCTCCTATACCTAAAGTAACTCTATTCTCCCCTAGCCCTATGCCCCTTATTGTGAATTAGCATCCATATATCACAGAAAACATTCAGTTTTTTGGGATTGGTTTATTTCACTTGCCATGATGTCATCCAACTCCACTATTTACCAGTAAATGGCATAATTTCAAATATTTGAAAAAATGTTCAACATCTCTAGCCATTAGAAAAATACAATCAAAAATACTCTAAGATTTCATCTTTCTTCTTTCAGGATGTCAATTTTCAAGAATACATGCAACAATAAATGTTGGTGGGCTGGGATTGTGACTCAGTGGTAGAGCGTTCTCCTAGGTAGGACCCAGGTTTCCTCAGCACCACATAAAAATAAAGGCATTGTGTTGTGTCCATCTAAACATGAAAAATAAATGTTTAAAAAAATAAATGTTGGTGAGTATGTGGGGAGAAAGGTACACTCATACATTGCTGGTGTAACTGCAAATTGGTACAACCATTATGGAAAGCAATATGAAGATTCCTCAGAAAACTTGAACTGGAACTACCATTTGACCCAGCTATCCCACTCCTCAGTTTATACCTAGAGGACTTATAATCAGCATATTACAGTGATACAGCCACATCAATGTTTATAGCAGCCCAACTCACAATATCTGAACTATAGAACCAACCTAGGTTCCCTTCCACAGAAAAATGGATAAACAAAATGTGATATATATATATATATATATATATATATATATATATATATATATATATATATATATATATATATATATATCAGCTTTAAAGAAGAATTGTGACTTACTTTTAAAATATAATTTAAGTTATTGAACTGCTAAGTATTTATTTGCATGTAAACATATAAATGATTATTCATCAATATTACTTTGTTTCTTAGATACAATCACAGTGAAATCCCAGAAAAGCATTAGAAACAAATTTTTCTTGTCGTTGGGAATAGTTTGTCAAATAGATGAGTCCCTTACAAACTAATTTCCTTAAACATATCCTATTATATTAGGTCCTATTTAAAAATTCAAACACTTGTTGCTCTATGCAATTTACTAATTCAACAAAAATACTGCATAGTGAGAGCCCAGTATTACTTTCTACTTGGAATACATATGACAATACCTACTATTTTATTTTGAATGAAACCTGTAAATCTAATTTCTTCTTTCTGCATAAAGCATTTGAATGATATGAAGGTTATTTTCTGTGAATAATTTTACATAATTATTACTTTTCAACTCTTTCCTCTCTCCTAGTACTAACTAGAAGTTAAACATTTGAGCTCAAGTCCAGTCCTTATGGTTAGGGAAGGAATGACCTTGAATGGCTTATTTCTTCTTCAATAAAACAAAAAAAAGTTTGTTAAAATATTTTTGGATTCATACGTAACAATCCCTTTTTTCATTCTAACTCAGAGTCAATAAAAAATACCTGTAATTTGTACTAATTGTAATGATAATTGGATAAAATAACTATAGACAGTACACCAATAGTTATGCTAGCAATTTCTCCTAAAGACAACTTCAAAATAACTTGTAGGTTTTTTTGAACACAGTCTAATCCAGTAAGTTATATTAAGAAAAATAAGATAGAGGCTGTAAGAAGGTTGAAGGTCTTGAAAGGAGAAACTCAAAAGTACCTCTCTAGAGAATAGAGTCTTCCTCAATTAGTTGAAATAGCCATTTCTTCTCTTTTAGAGAGGTCATTATTGGATTATGGAGAAGTAGGTTCAATTCTCATACTTCCTTTTTTTTCTTTAGTGGAAATATAAAATATAAGCCATAGGCATTCTCCCTCTCACAGGATTTGTTCTTCCTATCCCTGAAGTTAATATGAAACTTCATAAAATGTTAGTTTTACCCTGTGACCATTCATGACCACCCAAACTCAATATAAGGAGAATCCACCAAAAGTGTGTTCCTGAAACATACAGTGCGATTAATATCTTCTTGTTTCTATTGTTATTCTCTTGTTATTTCAACTTGGCATTGTTTCTTTCATTTCCTTACGGATTTCTTAAACTTTTGTACACCAATAGGAAACTTAATTCTTTTATTTTATATCCAGAAAATTATCTTTACATCCTGATAACAATATTCAGCAAATTAGCTTTTGAATTCTAAATGTTAATGGGATGTTTTCTGATTGGCTAGTATTCATTGGTCCTTCTGTATCTTGAATATATTCCTTGTTTATTTCAGTACATAGTTATAGTTTAATTGTCATTTCCAATAATTAATTAGAAGTGCCCCAAAGCATGGTTTTGAAATATTCAGATTTATCTTATAGGTGAGGTATGTTTATCACTATGAAAAATATATATGTTACAAAACTTTGTTAGATTTAAAAATATGTAAAATAAATACATTTTAACTCACTTGAAATTAACTAATTATTCAAAGGCAATAAATTCCAAATAATAAATAATATAGAGAGGGTTTAAAATATTTGTATACTTGGGCTTATCTAATTCATTTATGTATTTCTTACTTTCCATAATTCATTTTTCTACTTATGAAAGCTTATTAAAATATTCAGTTTAGTGAGTTCTGATGGAAAGGCAGAAAATATTCATTTTTCTTCTTGTATCTTCTAACTTAAAAGTGTATATTGGTTACTATATTTTAATATAGTAGCTGATAGAATGCTCCCTTTTGCTTCCCTATGTCAACCTAATCAGAGGTTGGTGTTGTTAATACTCTCAACATATCTATAAATTGAAGCTCTATTGTGATTCACATTTTTCTTTCTAGAATTCATTCTACTATGTTTTGTTTGTGAGACAAAAATATCTTCTAAATATAATACATGTGTATCAATTTTACTATCCATGTCAACTATCCTGAAGTTCTACACAGTAGGTACACTTCAAGAAACCCTGGGTGACAAAGCAGTGGGTGTGTGATAAATGGAGGAATAGGTAGTGTCTAGGGTTCCCAGTAAACACAGGACTTTAGAAAGAGGAGTTGCAAAAACTTAAATTGCCTTAGATCACAAAGCATTCCTCAAGGTGTGACTCATTGGTCACCTGCATCATAGATGCCTATGATGTGTCACTATTATTCCTTGCTCATTTAATTATAATGAGGTAATTTAACAGTTTTTTAAAAATAGTTAATTACAGGTTTCTAAGCCTTACTTCTAAGAAGATGTAGGGTGGATCTTGTCTATCTATATTTGTAAAAATACCTGTGGCTAGTGGTTTTACTAAGTTTCACAACCACCAATTGGCAAGTACTTTATTTCAATGTCTCAAGGTTTATCAAGGTGTAATCCATTGGGCTTTATTAAAATCAATTCTGCTTCATTTGTGAATTGAATGAATTCTATATTCAGTTGAAGATCCCAACTCTCCATTTAATTTTGTTATGACTTCTTGTTGACAGTGATGAAACTGTTGAAGTCTGAAAATGATTAATAAGACATTTTCAAAATTAGAGGCTTAAAATTCTACACTCAGTTTCATTCTGCAATCCATTTGCTGCTTCTGGAACTTGACAATTGCTGAAATTTCTTAAAGAATGTCCTTTCCTAGGTCTATCAACACTTTGTTATAAATGTGTTGTGCTGAGGTAGGAAATTTCCAAGAAACTGCTGAACTTTATTATGCTAATGTAAATCTTGGCCTAAACAGAGGAATTCTATCATTCTGTCCCCAAGTCATCTTCTTTAGATTTTTCAAGTAATAACATGTACAACATAAATAGTACTCACTATGATTCAGGAGTTCCTGTGCCTATCTCTCAATATGATTAGAAATAGTGTTTTACTTGGCAACTCAATTTGTCTAACTCAGCTTTATCACTCTATATCATAAAGAAGAAGAGACTGACAATGCTTCTGCCCCATAATCATAGTATTGTAACCATTCTTATAAGATCTAGGTAAGTAACTATATAAGAGAATGAAAAGTTTTATTAAAAGTTCCATATATTTATTACAAAATGGGACAACTTAAGGGATTGCTTATACAAATGTAATAAATAATGTGTGATAAAGTTTGTTATTCATCATTACATTCCTAGGCAAAATATTAATATACAGTGTGTAATTTATTTAAAAACACTTTTATTTGTTCTTTTTAGTTATACATGACAATGGAATGTACTTTGACATATCATAACTACACGGAGCATAACTTCCCATTCTTGTGGTTATACATGATGTAAAGTTACATTGATCATGTTATTCATATATGAACATAGGAAAGTTAAATCTAATTTATTTCTGTCTTTTCCTTTCCCATCCCCCTTTCTTTCTATTCCTCCTATCCAGTCCAGTGAACATCCACTACCTAAACTCCGACTCCACTTCTGCCTATTATGAGTAAGTATCTACATGTCAGAGAGAACTTTAAGCTAAAGTGTGTAATTTTTGAATGAATGAATTTTTACATTCAACCTATGTCCATGTAGACTTTGGAATGTATATATGCATGCAAAACACTTTGAATTAAACCAATAATGACATAAAATGCAAATAATCTTAAAATTAAGTCATATTGGATATAGTTACTATACTAAAAAACACAAAAAATTTGCAAAATATTCTTTTATTTTACCTAGTGATACTTTTATCAACAACACATGGCCAAATAAATATTAAATTATAATAGAATAAAAATTTGCCATTTGTCTTTCTCTGATTTTCTTTTTGTTTTAAAATTGTTTTTCTTTGTGAAAACATTGTAGTCAATTTTATTCACCAGCATTTGGAGTGTAATTCATTTCATAATCCTCTAGGAAGTCCTTCAAGGCATAACTGGTCCTTGTTTTGCAATGTTTGCTACTCTAGAAAAAAAAATTACTTAGAATATAACTTCATCATTCTAGAAACACTTTTGTTTAATTAGAATTCTAAATAATGTGCTAAATACAGTAAAATGTATGACTTCTTTAGTCTGTAAATATTGTGAGACATTTTATGGACATGATACTTTATATTTTGTGAGTGGTAAACTAAATCTTATTAAAACTTTAAAAATAAATATTATCACCATGTTTTCCATTTATCTGTTGAACAATATCTGTGTTCCAAGACAAGATGTTTATATTTAAGTAATGAATTAGGAAAACCTTTGATTTTAATTTATTGATAGGTTTATATTTATGCTCAGTAAAATTTCAAATTCTCTTGCTTCTTCAGCCATGGCAGCAGTGAAGACTTAGACAGTATGCTCAAAAACAAAACAATGCTTTAATTCAAAACTTTCTGTTATTTAACAGGTAATATCTCCTCATCTAATGCTACTTGGAATTTTTCATATTGAGAGAATTTATTGTGAATAATCATAATATAAACAAAATTTATGTAATATTTACAAGAAGAGAAAACTCAAACTACCTTTATTAATTATTGGTATTATAAAATAGTTATTGGTTATAATAATAAAAAATCATATGCAATTGTAAAATATCTGGCCTTATTTTCAATAGATATAAAATTCAGATGAAATAAACATACATATAGTAAGAAAGAATGTAAAGAAAATCAAAGGAGACACAAAGACAAGATGCAGAGGCAAGAAAAGAAGTGGCTGCTCCTCCAAGAAGCTGCATTCATTTATCTGAAATGTTACATAGCTCATTAGTACCATGACTACATTATGATTAGTATCCCTGTAATCCCAAGTGCTATATAGCTGAGATCAAGTCCAGGCTAATTAAAACACAGAGCCCTTTTCTCCAAGGACATCACCATAGAAATTAGATAGTGCGCCTATATAGTTATCTTACTAGATTCTAGGTGAAACCCCTGAGCATTCCAAGCATGGGGAACATGGTGCCTGTTACTCCTAGGGAGTTTGCTCACCAGAGGAACCTTCCATGCACATTTTCATGGTGAGAATACCTACAAAAGAGTTCAATATAAAGATGTTAGTTAGGGCTGGGGATGTGGCTCAAGAGGTAGCATGCTCGCCTGGCATGCGTGCGGCCCGGGTTCGATCCTCAGCACCACATACAAACAAAGATGTTGTGTCCGCCAATAACTAAAAAAAAAATATTAAACTTCTGTCTCTCTCTCTCTCTCTCTCCCTCTCTCACTCTCTCTTTAAAAAAAAAAGATGTTAGTTAATACAGTCAGTATGGAAAAACCATCTGGAGGTTCCTCAAAAATATTATTGGATCTATCATATCACCCAGTAATTGAACTATGCATATATAAAGAGGAGATTAAATCAGTATGTTTTAAAAATATAATCCCATGTGTACTGCACCACTGTTCACAGTAGTTAAGTAATGGAAACAACTACCATAACTGATGAATAGATAAAAAAATGTGGTAAATGTACAAAATTGAATAATTATTAGTCACAAAAAGTATGAAATATTGTCATTTGTGACAACATGTATGAAACCAGAGATAATTATGTCAAGTAACATAAGCCAGACATAGAAAGATAAGTACCTCACCATTGATATGTGTAATCTAAAACAGTTATCTCATAGAAGTTGAGTTTAGAAAGGTGGGTAACAGAGGTAGGCAAGACAAGATCCGGTAGAGCAAGGGGGAAATGTGGATCAATAAGCACAAAGTTATTACATAAGATTAAGTACTTGTGGTATGATATGGTATAGTAGGTGACTATGGCTAACAAAAATGCTAAAGAAAGGATTTTAAAAATTTTCACCATGAAGAAATGATATATGAGGAGATATACAGGCTGAAGTTGACTCAAACATTTTATGAATAACACATGCATCAAATCATAAGATGTAACCCATTAACACATAATATTTTAATAATTCATATATCAGTTTAAAATTAAAAGCAAAATAACTGAATTAAAAAATGGTAGTATTTTAAAATATTTGAACAATGAAATATGCTTACTTTTGTTATAAATACATATTATATATATATATATATATATATATATATATATATATATATATATATACATATAACAATTCCGAGGCAAAAAAATCCATCAAAGTTTTTGCTTTCTGTTGAGATACAGAAAGTTTTAAATGTTTCACAGAGTATCTGTGTTACTTTCAAAACAGAAATCTTTTAAGTATATTAAGATATTTTACAATTATGGTTATTAAAATTATTTGCCCAATTTAGGATTCTAAGTATTTTAATTATTTCTTTGTAGCCTGTGTTGCCATCATCCCGTGTGACAGAACATAACCAATTTATTTATGAAAATAATTGTATTTACTTTTGGTTACTGGTTTAGAATGATGAGCTAATACATTTGATACAGGATTGACATCTTGTGAAGACTAGAGAAAGACTACTAGGACATAAGATCCATAGTGCACTCTGAAGCTACTCAGGAAAGAGAAGTGCTTTTGGGTGGAAATACATATAATCATCTCTAAACTTGCATTTAGAACAGCAGTGCAACCACAAGATTATTCATAGCAAGATAAATCTCCAAATCCTAAACTGAACATGACACCAGAGAGTCAGAATATATTTTAGATTTGAAGGAAAACAAGGATTTAGAAGTAATAAATCCAGTAAGAAATATGATAATCTCAGAAAAAGTGTGAAAAGTTTCCTCTATCCATGGAGGTGACAGTGGATAAAGAAGCAGCTTAAAGGCTAAGGCCTCATTTATTTATTTTTTCTTATTTTTGATACTGGGGACTGAACTCAAGGATGCTTACCTGAGACACATCCGAAGCACTTTTTTATATTTTATTTAGAGACAGAGTCTCACTGAATTGCTTAGGGCCTCACTAACTTGCTGAACCTGGATTTGAACTGATGATTCTCCTGCCTCAGCCTCCCAAACTATTGGGATTACAAACTTGTGCCATTATGCCAGGGGAAGACAATAGTTTTTTAAGTGCCCAGATGAGAGAACTGTGTAAGGCAGAGATCCTCAAGGGGGGAAAAATGTTTATACTCTTCTATAGTTCTGTACTGGAGTATCCTCAAAGCCCCACATGCTAATGCCTTGATCTTCAGCTTTAGAATATTAGAAAGTGGCAAAAACTTTTAAGAGATGGTGGTCTATGAGTGGCTTTATATCATTAGTGGCATCCTCTAGAAGGGAATTATGGAGAACCAGTATCTTTCTTTCTCTTTCTTTTGTTTACTGAACAGGAAGTAGATGGGATTCCTGTACAATATGTTCTTGCCATAATGTGCTACCCCACAACAGGCCCAAAGGAAACTGGGCCAACTGACCATGGAGTAAAACTAAAACTTCCAAAACCAGGATCCAATAAAGGTTTTCTTCATTTTAAGCTGATTTTATCAGGTAATTGTTACAGTAGCAGAAGGCTGACTATTATACACTATGAAAACAACCTGAAAAGCCCTTTACGTTTCTAATTTTGTTAAGAAGTGTCTGTGTTCACTTAATTATAAAAATGATGAATCAGTTTGTCTCATGCCTATTAGAAAAATATCTGCACTGTTTCAAAAAAAGCAATTACATCATCTGCACTGTATTCTAATAACTATCACTGCTGATTACAGTTTTTTTCATAAAAAATCTAGTTAAATATTCTTTTAATAACAAAACACTGTAAACTTAGCTGTCAATTTACAGAATAATTGGGAAATCCCTTTATAACAACAACATGCCTTGAAAGGGTCACATCTTCAAATCAATATAAAGTATAGTTTTCTGACTGTGCCTTAAGTTTTGAATTATACTTTTATGGAAAAATAATAGTTATTCTAAAGATTTAGTATAATCATCAAAACTAGGAATATGCTATATTCTCAGTCAGATGTTTATTTTCTAATATATACAGTTTTTCTAGTTTGAAAGTTCAGTAAGTTTTAACATCAATTGTTCTTTTTATTTTAGAGAGAGAGAGAGAGAGGAAGAGAGAGGGTGAGAATTTTTCAATTTTTTTTTTAGTTCTCAGAGGCACAACATCTTTATTTTTATGTGGTGCTGAGGATCGAACCCAGAGGCCCGCGCATGCCAGGGAGTGCGCTACCACTTGAGCCACATCCCCAGTCCTCGATTGTTCTTGTTACTATAAAACAAATGGATAACTAACAGCTAGCAATTATGTTTTGAGATGAGAGAGAGAATATATGAGTCATGTCATATTGTCTTTGGGGTTAAGCAATGTTTGCATATTCATAATTATTTCAGCACTGATTATCTTTTCAGCCTTTTTCATAACATGTGTGCATACCTGGAAGACTTATTTAGGGTGGTGAATTCTATAAACCTGCATACATTGGTCAGAAGTGAAATCCAACATTTGACATGCCTTTTGTTCCACAGCACCAGAAGATATGACACCATTACCCTACAGTTTTTCTGGAACTCTCCTAGGATCATGATGATGGCCCTTCTCATCATTCTTGTTTTCTTTATTTAAATGAATTCATTCCTGGGAGAAAATTTTAGAATCTTTGAATTCTGTTATCTTCCCCTAATAAGGTTGCCTATTGTTCAATAATTAAATAATTTTGGAGAGAATGAAAACAAACTTACCTTTTTACAAATTCATTTTCAAGAAAGCAATGTTCTTTCTAAATAAATAAGAGTCAACGATTGGAGAAAAAATATCAACAATACAGTTTTAACATAAAAGTGGTTCACTTTTTAATTGGACAAAATGGCAAGTGAAAGTGTATAAATATACTTCAAAATATGAAGTAATAATTTGTAAAAGTAAAAAGATTTATTAAGCAATTCCCTACTCTGGTATCAGTACATGTGTGTAGGTGTGATTAGAATTGGAAGTGAGTGATTCTTGCAATATAAGTTCCAAATGCATTCTGAAAAGGGAAATAAAAAATATGGTTTATTCTATAATATTTGTAGAAATAAAAAAACAAAATAGTGTAATGATTCTATAAGGTGATTTAAAAATGATAATATTTATTAAATTTTTTTTTATAATTTGAAGCTCAGTTAGGTGTAACTAAAATAACAAGGATTATTCACAGTGTGATCCCACTATTGGCTGCCAATTACTATGCAGCAGTAGCAGCTTGTCTTGATGTAACCCAGCATGAATTTTTCCCAGTGGATAATAAAGTTGATTTTTTCCTGCCTTTGTGTTGGTTGTTTTATACAGTATTAACCCAGGATCAGGCTAGTGAAATGAAACATGATTTCATTGTTTGCAAACCCAATTTCTCTATAAGCTATTTTTGTTCCAATTTTATTTCAAAGATACTTAATTTACTAAACTAAAAATTTAAATTGTTTTCTTCTAATCAGTATTACTGTGCTTTTGTAAGTCAATATACAATTTGAAAGTATGTTTTTTTTACATGAATATAATTATATTTATTTTTAGAAACTAGGAAAAATAGTTACTATATAACTAGCTAATAATATAGTGAGGAAAAAAACAAATATAACATTTTTTTTTTTGCAATGTATTGGAATAACCTCCACTAATGTTTTCAATGATACCATACTGTAAACATTTTTATATAGCTTTTATTCAGAAAAATAAGTTTCATGTTGCACACAAATGCACACGAATTAATGCTATTCTTTTAGATTCATGATTTATAAAATTGTATAGATAAATTAGAAATTAAAATTTAATATTTTTCTACCTTGGTAAGGAAAAGCAGGTTAGTGTAGTAATAAAATAATAATAATAATGAATAATGTGAAAACATGTTATTTTATTGGGAATGATAAAATTTGAGATCACTGATATTAACACACACTTACAAATAGTATATTGACTTACAAAAGCACATTCATATGGAGGGCTTTTTAAAGCACAGATTGGCTACTGTTTTCTTCATCTTTTACATTGCTGTGAACAAAAGACCTGACAAAAACAATTTTAAGGAGGAAAACTTTGAGAGCTCATAGTTTTAGAGATCTCAGTCCATAGAAGGCCAGCTCCATTCCTCAGGACTCAAAGTGAGGTAGAACATCATGGCAGAAGAGTGTGACAGAGGGAAGTAGCTAACATGATAATCAGAATTCAGGGAAAAACTCACCAGATAAAAAATATACCATGGATGCCATGCCCCCAATGACCCACCTCCTCTAGCTATGCCCTACCTGCCTTCTGTTATCACTCAGACTACTTCAATTAGATTAATTAACTGATTGGATTAAGGTTTTATGAGCCAATCATTATATTTCTAATTCTTCTTCTATTGTCTCACACATGAGCTTTTGGGCAACACCCAATATCTAAACCATAAAAGCTACCAAATTATGCTACACACACACACACACACACACACACTGAACAATTATATATATATATATATATATATATATATATATATATATATATATCATACATATATTTACATATGCATATGCATATATATAATCATAATGTCCTAGGTAAATTAATAATAAAAGGGAGATGAGTATAGTGGAGCAATCAGATCACAAGAGAGGAAAGGAAGGAAAGGGAAGTACTGGGGAATGTAATTGATCAAATTCTGCCACATTCATGTAAAAATGTGGCACAATGAATCTCACTATTGCACATAATTATAATGTACCAGTTTAAAAATAATTTTAAGTTGACTAAATACACACACACATTCATTATCAATCAATCAGGATTTGTAGTCACCATTCTTGGAATTTACTGATTCACTATTTTTAGAGCAGTCCTTAATGGTCTGCATTTACAAGTTAGTAAATCATACTGATGTTCCCCACACTTTGAGAACAACTGGTCTATGGACTATTGACATGATCATTTTCAAATAGTAAACAGGAAAAAATAAAAACAAAAATATATTAGTGACAATATACAATGTGATTTGTTTCCTTGTAGTTCCAACTGTGCATGACAATGCCATACTAAAATAACTGTTCTAGGGTAATTTTATAATCCCTATTGTGCAAACATCCTTTTTGAGGAAGAAAGGGAAGGACAAATGAATTGAGAGGAGATACATAGATGCAATCATAAATAAATAGTTGGAAACTAGATTTGCTTGCTATAATTGTATTGTAAGAGAATTAAATACGTAGAGCAAAAATTGGGCTAGTAGATTTGCTTCCTATTTGCAATATTTTCACTAGTTAGCTTTGTTGGTAATTTCAAGTTGGCTTGACTGGAAGCAGACTCTGAGATAAGAATTACCATGAGGGAAGGATCTGAGAAATATTCTTTCCATCAACAGGTCTAAGAGGAGGGACCAAATTGAGCTAAGCATAAGGAAAGTTGGGGTGTGATCTTGTAATGATTTAATATATATGTCAGCTTGAGTGGGCCATTATATTTTGGGGCATTCTGACTCTCTTTGTGATGAAAATAATAGATGAGAATAACATGTGAATCCTAAGACTGAGTAAAGTAATTTGTTCTCTCCAATGTGAATCATTGTCATTCAATCAATTGAGGACCTGACTAGAAGAATGACAAAAGGCTGAGAAAGAAGGAACTCTCCCTGCCCCTCTTTGCTTGAGATACCATTCTTTTCCTGCTTCCACATTCCATCTAACAGATTGATTCTTCTTGGGCTTCAGCTTGCCATCTGCAGATCTTAGCTGTTTTCAACCTCAGTAATCATGTTAAGATAGAAAAAGATAGACATTGGAGAATAGGGAAGGGGAGTAAAGGTTGATGAGAGGTCAGACTTTTTATCACGCATCAACAAGTTACAAAATAACTTCTGCTTCTCAGAAAGGATATAAATCTCCATCTTTCTAAAATTGACTGTATAATCCATAATCTGGCCTTTGGGACAATTGAAATATCAAAAAAAAAAAAGCACAAGGAGCTTATCAACTTCTTTTGATGTGCCTTTGAAAGGAGTAACATGGTAAGACTTAAAGGGCACTGTTGCCCCTCTCAGGCAGGTTGAGCTGGGAGTTCTGAATCTTTTTTTTTTCTTTTTCTTTTTTTTAATGTTTAATATTTCTTCCTTGCTTCTTCCCTCAGCTGTGGTGTTCATGGTGTTTATTCTTGGACTCTGTGGAACACGAACCTGATTCCTGACTCCTGATGGTAACATTGTGAGCCAATTCTTTATATTTAATATCTCTTTAGATAGATAGATCTACACCATATTGGTTTAATTTCCCTGGAACCCACTAAATAATATAGATTATATTCCAGGAAGAGTATCCTCAGAACCACAAGGAAGTTCTGAGTTCCAGGGTGGTGCTTCAGGATTAGTCAAGATGGACATTAAGATTGACCTTTATTTACCTCTCAATTGACTAATCACTAGCTGTCATTTAGTTTTTATCAGGTAGGAGCATTTTGTGGAAAGATCTGAAAGGTAAAAGATGTTTACTGTAGCACCCCAGCAAGTACAGTGCTGAGAAGCTCACACCACAGCATCCAGCAAATGCATTCAGTATGAATTATAAGGCTGCTTTTTTACTTGGTGCTCATACCCATTGGACCATCATCATCCTTCTTCTTAACACTTGTTGACCCAGTCATCCAGTATTTCTTGTTCTGCTCCCCTAACAAATTCCTCAAATAATTTGTCACTACCTATGAGACCACAGTTTTTTGAACCCACAATCCTCCCACCAGTACACCTGGCTTCAGGGATGCTTTTAACTGGAGGTGTTGTGCAGCATGAATTTATTTTTTGTCAAGCAACCACAGGCTAAACCAATTGGTTATCAACCAAGTTCAATCATTTTTCCCTTTATTAACTAATCCACATGGATTTTTTTCCATATGTATATATGCATATGTAATAATAAGTTGATGAAGGACCACAGGTGCATCAGTGGAGACAGCATGGCGGACTGAGACAGATCCTGATCCCTGAGGCCTTGTTCATGCCTTAGCCTGTTTATATCCCTTTCTTCTTACAATGATGGTTGCAGCTCGGCAAGCATCATATGATTTTGGTGTTTAATTGAACCCAACTCAAAATGGGTGGGTCACTGAATATTATTTCAACATTGACAAGGTCAAACATGGTTTGTCAGAACAAAATAGAAACTAATATTTAAATGGATAAATATGTGTCAAACAACACAACATTGCTTAGCATTATAGGTGACTGGGATTACCAACTGGGATTGTATTAAATTCTACAATGCATATTTTGCCAATATGGATACATCTAATATCATTTTACTGTTGTACAAACTTGACCTCGAATCCTTTACTACACTGGGCCTCACTCAAACATGACAACTTCATTACAGCTTACTTATGGGTTAGAAAAATAACACAAGAAAATGGCCTTATATCCCATTGAGAAGAACTGAGGAGATGATTACTATATATGCTTACCATAAAGCTGTAGGACTATTAATCAAGGGCACAAAATATTACTGGTCTAAAAACTGTCTGAAATGTGGAAGTTAGGCAAGAGACAGTGACTTTTTAATGGTGTGCTTCTACATAATATCTTGATCACCAAAAGTGATGGTTATATGGATGATCCCTTTCCTTTAGAGATATTGATTTTCAATTAATTCTCTCTACTGGTTTCCTGAAAGACAGTATCCTTGGCTACCTTGTCACTGTGATGATTTTGTCCTTGATTATCCCATTATAATTTAAGTATTGATTCATCTTATTTGCCACTAGTAAGTGAATTTCTGAAATGCAATCTCCTAACTCTGTCCCGCAAAGATTTTCATGTCTAGTCAACAAGAATATGTAAGATCCAGAACAAATATAGTTCAGAATTATAATTAAGGAAAAATAGAGCATACAAAAATTTGATTAAAGAGGTATTGATATAAATTTATTAATATGTAATTTACAGAATGTAATATATAGGCAATAAACCCAGTTGCACATTGATCACTGAACTTCTAAATAATGTTGGGGAACTTCTCAATATCTCTTTAATTTGATCACTGGAGAATCATCTAGACTTTCCTGCAGGGATAGTCAACTAGTGAGTGGTCCAAACTAACATAATGTAATCCACCTTCATGTCTTATTGTCTAAATATTTTGATCCATATTTTTAATATTTTCATTGGAAAATTTCATATTTCTGCTCTATTTAGAATGGATCATCACTTTCCTCAAGATTTTAAAAATTAAAAATTTTAAATTTTTCATAAAACAAAAAAATGGTGAAATTTTTGAAGTACCATGTGATGTTTTAATACATGTATATGCTTTATAGTGGTTAAATAAAATTAAACATAGATATATCCTCAAAAATTATCATTTCTTTTGGTGAAAACATTCAAAATACTTTCTTATATCTTAGTAAAATTTCCCCAGGTTTTAAAAGACATAGAATGAACCTGATTGCCTGTATCTCAGGCCCATTCCTGGATTGTATATTTCGTAAAATCCATATATTTATATCTCCTTAAGGACCGCTTTGACCTTAATAAAAATTTCAATTTAATAGACAGATTATGTTTTTAATTATAATTATAGTTGTTACAGTCCCAAACATGGAAACATTTTGAGGAGATTATATTTTGACCCACAGAGTAAAGAACTCTGCATTTTCTTCAATTAAAGGAGGACGTGTTTTGCTTCAGAAAGTTTTGAGCTCTTTCTTTAGATACAGAAGTTTTGAGAAAATCTAGGAATTCAAAAATATTAAATGTATTAAACAAATGTCTCTATCTATTACCATACAGTCTCATTTTTTTATGTAAGTCCTCGACTTAATCATAATGTATAAATTTATGGTGAAAATTTAAACTTTTTTTGAACCTAGTTACTCTTATGTTATATTGAAATTTATTTTGAAATTTATCTTAACATTTATTCTCTTACTATATTATATGAATATCTTTTAAGAAGCTGTTAATTTTCCTGTTATTTTGTAAAGACTTGCACTAATGATTAAACTTCTTTAAGCTTTTATTGTCTTTGACATAATGGAAAGCTTTCCATTGTTATGTCTTTACCTATTACTCTTTCATATACATCACAAATAATAATTGATATAGTACAATTGCTAGTGCATTTTTTTCCAGTGGTATAACATCACATTTTACCACTATTAAAACTTAAAGAAAATACAGTGCTAACTCATGTCAGGGACAAGGGCTATCTATGCTTGAAAGACCAGAAATGGGATCCTCAGTACTCAGCCTTCAGGTGGTGACTCATCACCAACATCCTATCATAGTGTATGCTTTTTCAGATCAGTTTTGAGCCTGTTACTAAATAAGTATCTCAAGGAAGCATCTACTCTAGTAAAAAAAATCAGGAACATTTGTTGAGAAATAAAGAAATCATAATTGGGCAGAAGAAGAAGCTGGACTGCAATTCAGTACATGTAAAAATTTCATCAGAAACTTTAGGGATATTGAAAACTTATTGGCCTTTCAGAGACATGGTGTGTTGGATGAAGGAGCCAGATCTTCTAATGTCCACAATAAATAGTCAGTCACTAGATACAGAAAAGAAGCAAGAAGTTGGGGAAAATGACATTTGAAAATTTCATTAAAATTCATTCATAACACTTCCCAAGAAAAAAAATAATAAATACATATTTATTCATTAGTATATTCATTAAAATACAATAATATATTAAAGGATGCATTTATTTTCGTTATCATATATTACTTTGATTCAGGAATGCACATTCACAATTTGAAGATTAAAGAATACTTCTTGGCCTAAAATTATAAGCATCAATCATTCTCTTTTATCTTTCCCCATTCTAAATTTATTCTGCTCACAGTCAACAACTTTCAAATCATTAATGTTCTTTTTCTACTATTTATTTCAGTATTTCTAAATTCACTATCATTTCTTGTTTTCCGTTGCATGTTTATATGTTATACGCCAATGTTAAAAAGTAATGAGATTTAAGATAGCTTAAATCCCTTGTTACTTGCATACTTAATATTTGCTTCCATATTCATAATTTTTCAATAAAA